>NC_068389.1:23895146-23900146 GCF_023724105.1 Carassius gibelio | reverse complement strand
TTCCTTAATACTTACTAGTCATTCAGGCAACTTACCAACTAGTAGATTTTAAAAAGAAGGGAAGTTTGAGTAGGTGAACACATTTGTAAACATCCTCTTAAAAAATCCACATCAAGCTGATGGTGTATGCTGTGCTTCCTTAATATCACATAATGTGCACCGCTGAATACCCCTGCAAGAATCAGCCATTTTTGGGATATTTTATTAGTGGATTTGGCCTCTGGAAGAATTTACAGGCTAAAACTGCGAGCACACCTTGATTTCCATCATTTGCTGGTCGTTGAAGGGTAGCAGCCTCCAGAATGTTTAGCATTGCACTTCTTTTGTCCTCACAAGCCGAGGCTGTTGAACAGTGAGTGTAGTCGTTACTAAATACCAGCGAGACGAGGAGAGATGCTATGCTTGCTAATGAGACCGAGATTGAGAAGCAATAACAGGATCATTAGAAAAGCCCTTGACAACATCTCAATCTCCCTCAGTTATTTCTGCCAAAGCTCTGAGGATGTGAACATGTTTATTGAAGTTTACAAATGTGGAAAACATTGTAGCATTCAAGACTCGTGTCTCGTGCCTTGCAGGGTTTTTGACTGTATAAATGTCAGCAGTCTCACAAAGCTTTCCCTGGTCCCTTGCATGAGCTATAAATATGAAAATTTAACCATCAATCCGTGCTAACTTCAGGCCAAAGACGGAGGCCTGAATGTGTTCAGTACAACAATGTGTATTTGTGCTAGTGTTTTTTTTTTTACCATGAAACCATTGTAAATGTCTTATTGCCAAACCAACACTTCGTCCTTTCTAATTAAATATTAAAATGCTCCAGATCCACATAAGAGCTGTGAATGTTTATCTATATATATAGTAATAATATTCCATAATGTATAAATGCAGCCTTGGTAAATATAAAATGCTTATTTTAAACACATAAAAAAGTAACCTTTCTGACCCTAAAAGTTTGAATGTTAGTGTACTATAGTGTAATACTATGGTTGGTGTGTGTATGCATACACACACACACACACACACAAACACACACACACACATCATATATTTAAACATAAATTACCGTAATATTATCTGATGCTGATGATGATTATCTGACTGAGGTCACTTTTAGTTTTTAATACATTATGAATAATTTTTATGTGACTTTATTCTATTTTATTTATTTTATTATTATTATTATTTTGTTTGTGTGTGTGTGTGTGTGTGTGTGTGTGTATGTGTGAGAAACTTGTTGTATATGAAATGTGCTATACGTTGTATATTTATACATTTGCTGGGCCATACTGTAAGATTGTGTTTTATCTATGGAGAGTCACAATGTGATAACTTCTTTGTCTAATGATACTGTATTATTTGTGTAGGTGATGCAGGACTAAAAGGGGACAAGGGAGATAATGGAATTGGAATTCCAGGAATTCCCGGAGAACCCGGACCTCAAGGTACGAAACACTTTCAACTAATCGTAGTAATCACTTCAGTTTTTAGCGAAGACCCAATGAAACATTTTCAAAACTCTTCCTTAAAAAAAAAATCTGATTTCATAACACAGGAGCAGCTGGCAAGCCTGGCATCGGTAAGGACGGCCAGGATGGGGTCAGAGGAGAGGCCGGTGTGCCTGGGACCCCGGGAACCCCTGGAGCCAGAGGACCTCCGGGCGCCCCTGGTCTTTGTGATCCTTCACACTGCTTTAGGCCTCAGCCTCTTTACATGGTTGGCGGGAAGAAGTCTATCAACTTCAAGGGTCCATGAACAGAAAGAAAGAAACCTTCTAGAAATCTTCATCACAGTCATCATCAGCCAGGTCATTTCTGAAACTTCAAATGGTGAGCAGACGGTGAGAGAAACAAACGTGACAGATGTATAGAGACATACGGATGCAGCTCCTGATGGTGGATCCAATTCACATGCTTTTGTTGTACCTTGTACATAAACTAGAAGTAAATGTGTTTGTTCTTTCAGATGGTTTACAGTAAATCGCAGATTAATAAATTAATTGGAAATTGATGTTTCAGTTCCTGGGCCACAAACTGGTATAATCGGTCATTTCCAGACCACTACATGCCATAGAATAATTTTTTTTTTTTTTTTTTTTTTTTTTTTTACATATATATTTTTTTTGCATCAAATGTGATTGTAAAGACCAATTTTAGACATGGTGCCAGACATTAAGCTATGCCAACAGAACGATCCTACAACAGTATGAAATAAAAGCTTTTCACCACCATGCTACAGTTTATCTTGAAAAGCTTTAATAAGAGGTTCCTGTCAAACATAAAACCACATAATATTATACAATTAGTCACAGAAAATGTGCTTTGTTGACGTTTCAGGAGGCCTGATTATGTGTTAGATTGGATAGCAACCGATTACATGTAATTCCAGAAAATAAGCACTTGTAATTTATTACATTTTAATATAGTCAGATTACAGTTACTTTTTTGTAGATTAGATAACATATTCATTCAATAGCAGTAAATACATTGTTCATTATGTATTCATTCACCCTAATTCTTCTTCTTCAGTTTTCTTACATTTTCTTTTCTCCAAAAAACAAACAAAAAAAAAACAAACAAATCCATACATATGTCTTTGGAAGGCCTTTGTTTTTCAGATATATTAAAATGCATTTACAGTATAACCCACACATGCATGTCCGCTGAACTCCGTCAACTTAAAATCTCAGGGGCGAAGTCAAAAATGTAAGTTATTTCAATAATTGAAATGACACACTTACAATTAAGTCGATTTATAGTCCCAATCACATGCAGGTAAACAAAGTTTTTACTGTTCAGGTGTTTTATCTAGATTGTTTTTATCTTAAAATCAGTAGTTAACTTAGTTGGTTGTCCACTACATATTTTAGGGTCATTTTCAAGATAATTCTAAATACAGATCGACGAAAAGGAACTATTCCAGAATGATGATTTTATTGGCACATAATCATGTAAGGTTCAGTACACCTTAAAATCCACATTCAGCATCTATAACATATTGTCATAATCTACAACAGAAACCAATTTCCCCTCTTGTAGGGTTTTAAAACAAGTGACTGCATTGTTTGTTTTCCACAGAATAGTTCAACAGACAAATATGCACAATTGGTGAAAAAGTGTTTTTAGCACAAATTTTTATTAAGTCAACTGTAAGTGCATTACTAAAAAAAAAAAATAAAAAAAAATGAAGGTTTTAAAAATCTTAGTCGTATTGTATTTTACAATTAAGAAGAGTTACAGAAATGAAAATTGCCTTTTTTTTAAATGAAACCTTTTCAGACTAAAAATCTGCATGGACATATGGAAGTTATCGTACCAAATAATCATTTTATATTAGTTAATACAATTGATGATTCATTATAGACTGTTTCAGGAATAAAACATGCAAACTTGTAAATTCATTACTGAAGAACACTGTATATGGTATAAACTTAATAACAGATTTTTTTCCTCACAATAACAACCCGATCTTAGAAAATGGACCTGATCCAGACTTTAAGACACACACTCGCCCCACACACACACATATACATCAACCTAAATAAGATTAACCGTAGCACCAGAGAATCAGTATAAACAAGTGAAATATATCATGCATAAATTATACTTTTTTACATCACCTGCACCTGCAGTTCATTAGAATAATTTAATGCAAACTGCTCTGGAAAAACAAATACAGTCATTAGCGGCCCGAAGAAGCCAAACTAACAGGAGGATACAAAGTCAAAAAGTAACCATATCTGAATAAAGTGGAGGAAAACATGATTTCTGTGGTTTGAATCAAAAAAGCATAATTTACATAGATTTGCATCAGAAATAAGCTAAGCTTTTCAAAATGATACATCAAAACGTCATCTCTTGAATGTGATTTGTGAAGGCAGGGCAAAGATGGACAAACAATAATAATAATGAAAAAGCAAGATTATAATACTGATTACTAAGCTTTATCATGGTCATTGCCTTTCATTGCCTATCATAGCCTTTACAGTATCACATCTGGTTTTGCATTAGAATATGATTAATCCACACATTCTTATGCACTAATGATGCTGTAAGATGTGCACAGACCACTCCATCTTTCACAGAGACACTTATCTGTCGGGTAAGTATAGGGATAAAATAAGATCAAATAAAACAAAATGTCTGTATAAAATAAGAAAAAGCTTTTGCAAAAAAAAAAAAAAAAAAAAAACCTGATGATCAGAGGGTAAAAGCTCTACAAGGGAAGAGGTCAGTTATTTCATTCAAAAAATAATACTTATGATACTGAAAATTCCTTTCAAGGATAACATGATTTTAAGGGAAAACAGAACAGTTCTTTAAAGAAAAAAACAAGTAGCATTTGGGCAATAAGACTAAAAAGTCAATCTTGTTTCTTTTGGATATTACAATTTCAGGTAAGCGAACTCAAAACCAACGAAATGCTCAAAAGCCTTCTAACAGCAATCTATTCTTGACTACAATGCCCGTCAGTTGAAGATGAATTGCGTCCCTGTTTGTGGACTGAAGAGAGTTTAGTTTGTTCTGAAGCAGTCTCTTCTCTTTCAATGACTTTAATTGGCTTGCATGGGAGCAATCTACAGGATCGATCCATCTGAACGCTTTAGTGCCACAAATGATAGTACTGCTTTAATTAGGACTTTGTGTTCTGGAACTTCCATAATAACAAATGCAATGGTGTTTTAAAGCAAAGTGCTACACAAACCTATTACAAATACATTATGAGAGGCATCAGTCATGTGTAAATATGCCGTGACAGCATTTCTGGTAAGTGTTTTTATGACAAACAAGCTGTGTTAATCTATCAAACAGGCATTGCATTGAGCAGCTGCCTTTCAGTCATCACAAACAAAAGTTTAATGATCCAAAATGAAAAAACTGCACGTTACATATCTGATACAATGGCTGCAAAAGAGATATATCTTACAAAACGTAGACTAAAAAGAGCAGAAATAAATTTCTCCATCACCTCCAGGACCTCGAATGAGTTTTTCTATTGAA
>NC_068389.1:23832646-23890146 GCF_023724105.1 Carassius gibelio | reverse complement strand
CGTTACTTTTGCATTACTTTAAAGTTTATTTTTATCTATGAGCAGGGCTTGATTGTTTTTAATAAGAGGTTCTATTTATAGCAAATGTAAAATCTCTTTCACACCAAAAAGTGTAATGAATAAACTTCAGGCTGAAGAAATGTATTTATTTATTTTTGCAAGTGGGATGAATTAATTAACACACACACACACACACACACACACACACACACACACACACACATTCATATTTAGTGTAGAACTACATCATGTTCACACAGCACACACACAACACCTCTGTACTTCCAATTTCTCCCAATATGGGGACAGGAGACTTGTCAGTCAATAAATGGGAAAACAAAGCAACTGGTAACTAAGTAAGTGGTAACTTACTTTTTGAAAAAGAGCTCAGATTTTCTTGTAAATTAAAAAGTAATGCATTACTATACAAATTCCTTGAAAAAACTAATCTGATTACATAACTCGCGTTACTGGTCCCGACAGTCTAGTGTTATTTTGATTGATTTATTTGAATCATCACTCACAGGCATTCCTCTGAGCCCGTCTCTTCCTGGTGGTCCTGGCTCTCCCTGTTTACCCTGAAAAAGAAAAGAAAACAATCAGGTTTTTTGTTGTGTCTGTATTTACAGAACTAAGTATTGTTTGGATGCTGGCATGCATGCATAACATCAGATTCATACCGGCTCTCCTGTTTCTCCTGGTCTTCCATCCTTTCCAGGTTTACCCATCAGACCCTTCAGCACAGAAAATGTGGCATGTAAGTATGGTAAGTAGGTAACAAAATAGCATGATGGCATTATTAGACTTATTCTTCTATTACACTAATCTAAAACTTTAGAGTACGTGAAAAAAAAAACAAAAAAAAAAAACATTTGGAAATAAATTAAATACATTTATTTAGCAAGAATGCACTAAACTGATCAAAAGTGACAGGAATACTTTTACATTGTTATGTGACTTTTTTTTTTTTTTTTTTTTTTTTACTTTTTATTCATCAAGCAATCCTGAATAAAACTATGTAAAATACATATACATCATGGATTCCACAAAATCATTAAGCAGCGAAACTATTTTCAACATTTATAATAATACGTTTAACATTTCTTAGTCACTATATCATCATATTAGAATGATTTTGCATGACAGGAAGAAATTACATTTTAATATATATTTAAATATATATGTAATGATATGTCTCAGTATTTACTCTTTTTGATCATATGAATGCAACCTTGGCGAGCCTTCTTACAAAAACCTTTAAAAAAAACCTTACTGTCCCCCATACTTTTGAACTGTAGTGTTTTCGTTCTTAAAAATGTCCAGATACAAAAAAAAATACAAAAAATAAAATAAAATGATGAAAGTACGCACCATTAGACCTGGCAGACCTGGTGGTCCCTGGATTCCCGGAAGCCCTTCTTTTCCCTGGTAAAACACATTCAGTTATCAAAAACACAGGGGTCAGTGGATTAGTAGGATGCAATCCATCCTATTAATACACATTCAAATCACAGATAAAAAATTAAACATTGTATCCTTGCCTTTTCTCCAGGAGCTCCAGGTGGTCCAATAGGTCCAGGGTTTCCATCATTACCCTACAGATACAGCAAAAATGTAAGGTTTAAGGATACCTTTACAAGTTCTTTTCATGTTCTTTTATAAAAGTGGCATTTTAAAATACTCACAGGTTGACCCATAGCTCCTGCCGCCCCTGGATAACCAGGAGGTCCTGGGGGGCCCTGGGAAAATACAAATCAAAGAGAGAAAGCTGTAGCATAACGATAAATAATCATGGTATGCCAAATTTAAAATGTATGTCTATACAGCCTATTTATGATGAAAATGGTAGGCTGACAGTACCTTTTCACCTTTATCTCCAGGAACTCCTGATGGACCTCTGTCACCTTTGACCCCCTGCAATGGAACCAAATATAAACAGTGATTAAACACAAAAATTTCTTAAGCAGAGGTCATGTAGTGATGCAATGCTGTCAGATGATATCAGTGAGACAAGGGTCTTTAAAAGTGAACTGGTATGTAGGTAGACTTGAAAAATACAGGTCTGTAATGTGTGTATATATCTTCTGGATTCTAACCTTGGCTCCATCAGCACCACGTGGTCCTGCAGGCCCTGTTGGTCCTGGAGGACCCTGCCAAAGCCACCAGATGTTTATTATTCAATTCAATAAACTCGCATTAGTTTCCAATTCCGTTAAGTTTAAAGATTAAAGTGAGAGTTTGATTTTTTTAAAGATGCTCTCTCACCGCATATCCATCCTGTCCATTTTTCCCAGGTGGTCCAGTAAGACCTTGTTCACCTGGAGGTCCTGGTATACCTGGCTGTCCTGCTGGTCCAGGGGGGCAATCTGAACAAATGTCCTGGGAAAGAGAGAAAGGCAATGTTGGTGGTTGGTTAGTATGGATGGAATAATGGATGATTGAGTGAATAAATGGATGGAAGAATGGATGGATGGATGGAAGGTTGGTTGGTTGGTTGGATATATGGATGGATGAATAAATGGATTGAGTTTTGGATTGTTAAATGTATGATGAATGGATGATTGTGTGAGTGGATGGATGGAAGTATGGCTGGTTGCATGGATGGATGGATGGATGGTAAGATGAAATGATAGTTTGATGTTTGGTTAGTTGGATGTATGGATGGATGGCTGTACCTTGAGGTTCAGATCAGAAATATCTGCAGCTTTTCCCTAAAAAAAAAAAAAAAGAATTTGGGAAACCAAAATCCATTAAAAAAAACTCATCATACTCCATAATCTATGGATTTATGATCCATTAGCAGCAGGTAAATATTAATAGCATCAGCTGATTTGATGAATCCATATTTAAATGACGAACAAATATCACTCACTGGTTCTCCAGGATTGCCCTTCTCTCCATGTCTTCCTGGTAAACCCTGCAGGTAAACACACACACACACACACACACACACACACAGAGAGAGACTCATTTATGAGCCATGACTGCTGGTGAAGATCCTCACCAAAGATGTCTTAAATTCTCTTATCCCTTCACTACTATGAATGACGTAGCATATCATTTGGTCTCAGGGACTATTTAGTATTTAGCTAATACTGTTAAAATACAGTATTGTGAGTTGTCCTGGTATAATCAATCAACTAAAATAAACCTTACATTGTGTCCCGCGGGTCCCTCTGTTCCGCTCACTCCTGGAGGTCCTCTCAAACCCTGAATATCAAGCATGACATGTCACTTAAGGGTGTTCTGTGAGCGTCTGTCTCATTTGAAAGTGATGTAAATATGAACAGATTGTTTACCGCTGGTCCTGGTGGCCCTGCAGGTCCGGGAGGTCCCTGAGAAAGACAGAATATCAATTAGCTGTGAGATAAAGAAATGTGCATCTGTGTTTGTCTTCAGATCTATAAGCAAAAAAATAGGGTCTGAAAGTTGTATAGGCTTTCACGTAACAGTATGCATGCTTTTAAATGTATGTGCTTGTTAAAATGCACGTTTGCTGTGCATCTGCCATCTGTTTGCTTTAGCTTGACCATTTGCATTAGTTTCAATCCCCACCATATTCACAGCAAAAAAAAAAAAAAAAAGGTCAGTTTTTGGCCATATGGTAATTTTAGAGTCACCTGACTAATGCTAATGTGAAAATGACTGCGTTTTGATTGGATATTGCAATGGAAGAATGAGCAGGTAAACAGCCACATGACTTTGTGTGTGTGTGTGTGTGTGTGTGTGTGTGAGAGAGCTTGTTTATGTGGTTAATGAGGACACAAATGTGTATAATGACATGGGCATGACACAGGTATTACAATGAGGAGGTGGTTTATGAGGACATTTTTAGTGTCCCCGTAATTCAAAACGCTTATAAATTATACAGAATTAGTTATTTTGAAAATCCAAAAATGCACAAAGTTTCCTGTGAGGGTTAGGTTTAGGTGTAGGGTTGGGGTAGAGCAATAGAAAATACAGTTTGTACAGAATAAAACCCATTACGCCACATAAACCACATATACCAACATGTGTGTGTGTGTGTGTGTGTGTGTGTGTGTGTGTGTGTGTGTGTGTGTGTGTGTGTGTGTGTGTGTGTGTGTGTGTGTGTGTGTGTGTGTCCGTCCGTGTGTGTTTGTGTTTCCATACCTGGGGTCCAGTGGTTCCCTCTCCCGGTGGTCCTCTGTTTCCTGGCATCCCTTGCATTCCTTGTGGACCAGGCAAACCCTGAATAAAACACAAAATAAAAAGGGATAAACGTGGAAAAATAAACAGCATTCCCTTTCAAATTTAAAGATGATAGCTCTGTGTATTGCTGTATAAGATATATATTGTTTACTCTTTTTTCAATATTGACTAATTTGCATATTAATTGTAAACCATATCCTGAGTATATGCTTTATATGCTGTTACTTATTCCTATGATGACAAAACTGAATTTTCAGAAGTCATTAGTGCAGTCTTCAGTGGCACATGATCCATCAGAAATCATTCTAATATTCTAATACTTAGTATTAGTATTCTAATACTGTATTATCATCAACATTGAAAACAGTTGTGCTGCCTAATGTTTCTTTGGAAACTATAACACTTTTTTTTTTGATTCAGGATTCTTTAATGAAAAGAATGTTTAAAAGAACAAATGTATTTAAATATATTATTATTATTATGGTCCCGCTTTATATTAAGTGGCCTTAACTACTATGTACTTACATCAAAACATAAATACAATGTACTTATTGTGTTCATATTGTATTGCAACTTTTTTTTTTTGCTGCTATTGAGGTGGGAAACAGGTAAGGTTAGGGACAGATTTGGTGGTATGGGTAAGTTTAAGGGTGTGTTAAGGTGTAAGGAATGGGTCAACGTGTAATTATACATGTAATTACAGAAATTTATTACAGATGTAATTATGTGCAGATATTTTTCAAATATAAGTACAATGTAAAAACATGTATGTACACAATAAGTGCATTGTACCAAATTAATAATTAAAATTTAACTACATAGTAGTTAAGGCCACTTAATATAAAGTGGGTCCATTATAATTATTATTATTATTAAACACAAACATTTCTTAAGTGGACATTATAGAGGTCATGTAGTGATGCAATGGTGTCGGATGACATGCATTTAACAAATGGCTAGTGAACCTATTATTGTTTTTTTTTATATTTCTAATACTTATTACCATCCATATTGAAAACAGTTTTGGTGCTTAATGTTTCTCTGGAAACTATAATGCATTTTGATTGGATTCAGGATTCTTTGATGAGAATAATGTTTAAAAGAACTATTTTATTTAAATAGAACAATATTTAAAACTGAAATCTTTTGTAACATTATCAATATTTGTACTGTCACTTTTGATCAATTTAATGCATCCTTGCTAAATAAAATGATTTTTTAAAACATTTTTTAACTGACCCTAAACCTTTGAAGAGGAGTGTGTATCCAGTATTTATTAAGTCTAATGAACAGTATATAGGGCTGTTGTTAAATTACAGCAGCAAAATACATATCTGCTACTTTTTCCTGAGAAAAAGGCTCTCTGAAAATTCAGTAAAATCATCACATAAATGAAATGCAGTGATCAGCTTTTGCCCCTGGGGAACACACACCTGCTCATGATAAAAATGCCTAAAAAGACCTTTCATGCTGATGGAAGACAAAATGAAGTCTGATTCTTTCTTTCAACGAGACGAAGAAGAAGAAGAACTTTTGAAAGAAGTCTCATTACCTTCAGTCCGGGAGGTCCGGTAGGACCTGGAGCTCCAGAATCTCCCTGTAATTAAATGATCTGTATTATCTGTAGCTATAAAACAACCACAGCAGTTCCCAACACTTGACTCATTAGTTTAAATGTGTGGTAGTTTTATTCTACACGTTTCAGTACTTTTAACCACAATCAGCAAATATAAATGGAAAAAGTTAGCATAAACAACTTTCAGATTCTCTAGAGGACCAGACCTAAACACAAAGCTTGTTAAATGCAATTTTACACGCTCATGGAGGGAAGCTGTAAAACAAAAATGAAATAAACTGCATGCTCTTTTCTCCTAAACCTAATTGTCTAGTAGTTGTGAGAATCCACGTGGAATATTTGCAATAAGTTTTAGCAAAGCAACACCGTTTAATAATATAATCAATGTTATCTAACTGATGAATGCAATACCTTTGGACCCTCTTTGCCTTTTCCTGGCAAACCAATTTCTCCTCTTAAACCAGGCTCACCGGGTGGACCAGGGGGTCCAGATGAACCATCTTTACCAGCATCTCCCTAGAGTGATAGAAATAGCCATAAAGACACCTAAGAACCTACATGGACCTACAAAAAAGTCTGATTCAGGCAGTGAATTATAATTACGGTTCATAATTACATAATTAAATTGAGTAATTCATAGATGCTTGGTGCAAAATCATTCAAATAATACAAAAAGATTATACAAATAATACATAATAATTCCTCAACTAAATGTCCACATCAAAAGGTAGACTTGCCAGTTTCTTTTAGTTTTCCTTTTTAACACACACACACACACACGCACACACACATACACGTCTATGTTACTAAGAGGGGACTATCGCTCCACACACACACACACACACACATATATAAAACAGGTAGTTTATTGGATTTGTTAGCTTTCCTACCTTCTCTCCTCTCTGTCCAGCGATCCCAGGTGGACCAATGCTGCCTGGAATACCCTGAAAAACACAAACAAGATTTTTACACTTGAAAAAAAATTACTTCCAATCCCCCAAAATATTTGACTTCAAAATTTCTCATTACAAAATAAGCAGATTAGAAGAAAAAAACATCACGCACCAGTTTAAATGATTACATTTACAGTTGAAAAAAAAAACTGTATCTTTCCTAAAATGGATTTTGTATTTTGGATGTCAAAAAAAGAGGTATTTTTTTAATGAACATACCACATTGCCTGGAAGCCCCCGAGGCCCCTGAGGGCCCATCAATCCAGGTGGACCCTAAAAAGAGTGACGAGTATGAGAGAGAAAAGTTCTGAAATCAATCAAAACATCATGTGTGATAGGAAGACAAACATACTGGGTCTCCGTTTCTCCCTGCCTCTCCTTTTTCACCAGAATCCCCCTTAAGGCCCTGTCCACACAAACAAGAGAAAGACGTCAGACAGTCGTGTGTGGAATACAGAAGAAACATCGTAATTACTCTAAGAACCATTGACTTTCTCGCAGTTGTGAGTGGAATATGAAGGTATAGGATTCACAATGATCGTCATATTCAGTAGACCGTCTCATGTGAATGAATGCAAGTCAGGTGTATTGTAAAACAGCTGGTTAAGATGTTGTTTCTGGTTTACCACCGGTCCTGTTTGTCCTCTGAATCCCTGCTCTCCAGGAAGTCCTCTTTGACCCTGGAGATATCAGAGAATTGGAAGGTGATCAGATTGATTTTGGTATCAGGTAACAACTCTGAATATATGCTATAATACCTAAAAACACATTGGAAATGTGTAATGTGTCATTCAAAAGTATAGCTCACCTCAAAAAATAAATAAAACAAATGACGACGTCATTTACAAATTTTCATGTCATTCCAATATTTACTACTAACTGAAACAGTTTTATACATTCTTCAAAACATCTTTTGTGTTTCATACAGGTTTGGAAAGACATGAGGGATGACAGAATTTATATATATGGGTGAAATAACCCTTTCATGTCTTTTTTTTCTTTTTTCTTTTTTAATATGTCTTTGTTAAAACACTTTCTTGTTCATTTAGTCATAGTGACTTTGTAATTTCCTTCCACAAACTTTACAGTGCACTCTGGAAATGAAACCTGTCTCTCTTTAAAGATGTCATCAGGGCAGTTTCTCAGAACTGATTGCATTTGACTGAACCTGCTGGAACTGCAGGAATTCAAGAGACATTTCTCATTTCACACTAATAAATTCAGGTGAGAGTAGATACAGTACATCATCCTAACAAGCTTGTCTGTGCCTGTATAAATGATGCAGCACTTAGTAAATGAGTGGAGAGATGGACAGAGCTTTCATTAATTATTTATTAATTATTACTACTATTTTTAAAGCGTTTAATAATATAAAATAAAATAAAACAATATACCACATAAAATAATCTAATTTAATATAAATTATCTTGAGCAGAATCCCTGGAAAAAGTATAGAGTGGGAATGCCGAAGATGGGCAGGTCATGATGTCAATATAGGAAATGACCTCCTGAATTATTAATTAGCCCACATTCTTCAAGATATTAAATATGCTAAAATGCTCATTTTGGAAATGTCGACCATTTTTGCATCAGTAAATTATTATCATTATTTTTAACAGCTACAGTAAATATCTAAATAGTACATTGCTTGGACATTTTTCTAAATTAATGAAATTGCACTGATCTGTGGACAGATGCTCGAGACCTACTTTTTTAAATAGCTTGGGGGCAAAAAGGCACCTTCATCTGCAAAATTTTCCAACAGCAAAATGGTGGATTTATGTGAGCCAGCAGAGTTACATAGTATTATCTGATGTGCTGCGATGCCCCTGACCTTCAGGTTTATTTATATTCCCTTATACAGCACTGAATCCCTTAATATCTAATGACAGCTAATGCGTAAAACACTTCAAGTGGCTGTTCTCACTAAGAAATGAAATGCACATATTTCGCTGTTCCTTTTCAGGTGGATTTGCCTCGTGATTCTTCAAACTGACAGCAGACTTCATTATGTCTGTATTATGAATGCACTAGTGGCAGTAACATGATGCTATGAATGAAATCATTTTCAGAGGCACAAGAGACTAGTAATTCAACCAATCTTGACTCTCTTTTGCCCTCTTGTGATGGGTTGTACAAACTAAATTCATTCGTAAGTGTCGGAAACTAAAAAAAGCTCACCATCTCGCCTGGTTTTCCTTGATCTCCTTTCTCTCCCTTCTCTCCCGGCTTACCCTAAAAATACAAACAAATAAAAAACCTGTAAATCTACATGAATATACAGTAAATACACACACACTTAAAAACAATGAGTGCATTAAATAACTAAATATCAACCCAAGTGGCATTTAGTTTCAAAAAGATGGCACAACCACACTTTAAGAAAAATGTGTATGATGATTATGTTAATAGATACACTCAAAATATCTATTAACAAACTATTCTTAAAATAGGATATTTTTAAATACAATGTATTGTACAAAATATATTGTATTTTTCAAAATCAAGTTAAAACTGATGGCTTACCGGTTCACCAGGTTCAGGAATCACATTGGCCACCTAAAGAAAATTGAAACACATCACTTTGAAATAATACTATAATACATATTCATCAATAAACAGAACATCAGCTGAATCAATACACTAAAAGGACCTGATTTATTACTTACATCAGATATCATTACTTAAATCAATGATAATTGTATATTCACATAGATAAATATTTGTGTGTACATATCAATTATCATCTGTACTCACATTGCCTGGGACCCCGGCTGGACCCCTGGGGCCAATCTCACCCTGTATGAACGAAAAACAGTAGCAGAGAGGTCATATCCTCATCCTGTCAGCATGTTAATTATCACATTAACGACCTCATGTCCTCAGGAAACCATCGCTGACAGTTTAATCCTGAATGTGTGAAACCTAAAGCAACTCACGGTCAGAAATGGCCTCTCTAAGCCTTCTTTACTGTATTATTTTATAATGTTGATATAGCAAATATCATTACACAAATGCCACCTGTAGGCAATTTTTCTTTATTTAATTTATATGTACATTTCAATCATTTAATCATAAGCCTTGATATTAAAGATTTTTTTTTTTATCATGAAAATCAATTTCATTAACTCCGTGTCCAATCTTTTGACTAATGCTTTATAATAAAATAATCGCTTTTTGTATTTTTTAGCTTTCTCTTGTCTCTCACCTTGTCTCCCTTCTCTCCTTTCGGTCCAGAAAATCCATCTTTTCCTCTCTCTCCCTACAAGAGAAATGGAAGAATAAAATCTAACAAAAAAACAAAACAACTTTATGCATAAATTGACATTAATAAGACTGAAAATGTATCATGATTTCTTGTATTTTTCTCACAATCTTTGCAGTGAAATACAGGCTGAACATGTTTTAATGAGAAGCATCCAAGTGATTAGATGATGGTTCTCACAGCAGGAGTGTGTTTTCTTATGAAGAGTCTGATATTTTCACAAATCAATGTCTATTGATTGTGTTAATCAATAAAACATCGGATTTTGACTTGAAAACAGCATATAATTATGCCAATATAGTTTGTCTTACTTGGCCTCCTCTCTCTCCTTTGGGTCCTATTGTGCCAACTTCTCCAGGCAAACCAGGCTCTCCCTGAGACAGGACACAAAGAGAAAGACAGATGTGTCATGTGTCCTTCTATCAAGGCTCTGTCAAGGCTGTTTTAAGTTTTACTTCCCGCACCCGTTCACCAGGAGGTCCTCGTGGTCCTGGAGGGCCTTCATCTCCCTGAGAGAGAGAGAAACAGGCATTGGTGATGAGAGAAAACAAATGGATTTCCAGGCCAGATCTTAAAGCACTAGTCATCCTTTACCTTAGGTCCTGGTTTTCCAGGGAAGCCGTCCTGTCCGGGTTCACCTCTCTGCCCCTAAATGGGGAACACAGAATAATTACCGTAAAAACAGACTGCAGTGCAACAAAAGCACAAATGAAAAGGTAAAAAAGCAGATCTGGCCTTCAGATGGGTTGATCAATGATGAAGTTCTGCCTCCACAGAACTGAGTTCACAGTTTGCCTCATTAAAACAGCTCTAACCTTCTCGCCATCGTTTCCAGGGAAACCATCTGATCCATCTTTTCCTGGAAGGCCCTGAAAAATAATTACCGTTGTTTCAAGGTTTTTTTTGCACTAAAAATGAGTGTTGAGTTAATAGGCCAACAAGTTATTAAAGTGAGTCATAGAGACTCACCGGTTTTCCTGCTTCTCCTGGTTTTCCTGAGAAGCCGATTTCACCAGGTAATCCCTATGTGAGCAAACAGATGAATTTAATATCATCTGCTACTGTTTTGTGGCTCTAGTTCGGTTCAGAAATACAAATGAATGCAAACAGTATTATTTTGTTGCATGTAAACTCACTGGAGGTCCTGTTTGCCCAGGGCTCCCGGGAGGCCCAGAAGGCCCCTGAGGGCCCTAAAGATAAAACACAGAAATATAACTTGAAATGTTGAAATTAATAGACATCTGCAATCAATGCATTCATAATTTATTTTATTAAAATATTCCAATATTATGTTATTGTTGACTGCATGTGTTTTGCTCTTTAATCTGACTGATGCTCATTCCTCTGGTAACCACTAGAGCTCACTGTAACTCGAAAAATACTTGAGAATGCTGAGAATGCCATAGTCATAATATTCATACTGTTTTTGCATAGCAGCATACTAAGTTTCCATATGCATAAATGACATACTATTTAATAAAATATTTACTGTTGCATTCTGCTGTAAAATTCAGTTTATGGTAAGCAGTATGTTAATATTCCATTCCAAACATCAAACCACACTCGACAGGAAAGAATAAAAGGCAAAGAGCTCGATTCAGGCTAAGAATGAATGTTCTGGCGGTTCTTACAGGTGGTCCTGGAAGACCATCAACTCCCGGCAATCCTGCATCCCCCTTTTTACCCTGGAGAAACAGAGAAGATGATGTCTCATGAGTCTGTGTTAGGTAAAAGCAAAATAAAAGAGATAAGGAATAAGGAGATATTTCATATTTAAAAAATAAATAAATAAAAATATAGTACTTTAAATAAAAAGATACATTTCAGCATACTAATAATAGACAAAAAAAAAATGAATTCCATGTGATAGGTCAGGACGAGTTTAGACCTTTCTATCTAATGTCTATAATGACCTTCGATCCATTAGAGGCACAAATAAGCCATCTGCTGGACAAACAGGAAATCACACTCACAGCAATTTTGTCCTGCTCTATAGTCAACAGAAAATAAAAGTAAAAAACATTTAATATCCTATTTGCAAAGTTTCCTTTCCTTGTTGATATATTTCCAACAGAAACAGGAGGGGCCCGACATATAGAAGAGCTTATGTTTTCTTAATAAAAATAGCCCAAAGCCTATGTTTATGGTCACAGTCAAAGACTATGATTTGCTTTTTGCTATTGCTGTTCGGATTTAGAAATAAATTCTATCTAGAGAACACCTTTTGCATACATACTGGCTCAAGGCATTTAGAAGTTGAGTTAATGCAAAAAAAAAAAAAAAGATGTGAGGAGTGATAACAGCTTAAAATAAGGTTAAAAAAGAGACAGAGAGACACTTTTTAGTGTCTCACTCAGGCCTTCCTGGCGTTCTGCAGTTGTGTGTCATTCTCAAGCGCCACCCGCTGCGTTTCTGAGCTGAGCACAAGATCAGTTAGACTCCCTCTTTAAGAGCACCTGACAGTGTTTCCCGCTGGGACGGAGAGAACGGGGGCTACATTCAGAACACCCGCAACCCTGCTGAGCTACAACACTGAGGACAAAACATTGGCAAGGACAAAACTCATAAAAAAGTAGTTAATATGACGGATGCATACAATAGCTTTGTGTGAAGATCAGGTTGAATCTGGTTTGCTGGTCTTAGCTGGACTGTTGGCTGGTTTAAGAAGGGTTTTGGGCAGAAGTCCAGCTGAGACCAGCTTGGCCCCACTGGGAGACCAACCAGATTTGGGTACTTCAAGCTAGATTTATAAGCTAGTTTAGTTCAAGATGGTTTAATAAGTTAAACTTAAGATTTTTAACTCAAACCTTTAAACTCTATCACTCTTAAATAAAACAAAGTGCAATAGAAGTACAAACCAAATTAAACCCAGCGGCTGTGCAAGACACAGAACAATATTTATATTGTATTTTACCTCTGATACACGCAATGTCCAAACTCTCCTGAGTGCGTCCTCCCATGCACGTTCTCGAGCAGGTGCGTGAGGCATCTTCTTCTTCTTCTTGCTTTACAGTGGATGCATAACCACCACCTTTCCCCAAATGGACCATTGACACTCCTAATTGAGATTGTAGACAGAGTGTCAATGGTCCATTTGAGAGACAGGTGGCGGTAATGCACTTATATAAGTCTGCGATCCACCATAAAGGAAGAAGAAGAAGTAGACGCCTCAAGCGCCTGCTTGAGAACGCAGGAGAGTTCTAACAGTTCAGAGGTAAAAAACTATATAAATATTGTTCAGTTTCTTTGCACAGACCGATCATTTCTTTACACATCAATATATCGTCACAAGCCACAGGGTTTAATGTGGTTTTGTGTATGTTTTTTTTATTTTATGTTTTAGCCATGATTCCCATCCACTCACATGACTGATACTGTGCACAACGGTTTCAGTTAAAAATCTCAGTTTGTGTTCTATTGCAGAAGCACAATCAACTACATCTTAGATGTCCTGGGGGTAAGCACTACTGGGCAGATACACATCAAATTTTCCTTATTGGGTCAACTATCACGTTAACAAAACGATTTTTAAATGGCTTTATTTAACGATAACAACATTATGCTAAACTTCTTTTGTGGATCACTGAAGAAAGTAAGTCATATTGATTTGGTACATTAGGGTGAGTAAATAAAGACAGACTTTTCACTTTAATACATAAACATTTTTCAGTTTGCTTCATTTTTTTTTTTTTTTTTTTTTTTCATTTTGGAGCCGTTATCCAAACACCATTATTATTTCTGGCAAGAAACAAAGTTTTCAAGTATGCTAAGAACATTTTAATGATGCTGTCATCTCATCAGTTCGAGGGCATCTGAGAGCGTCAGACCTTTCGAACATCTCCTGTCTCTCTTCCTAATGAGCTCCTCTCTTTAATCTGACCCCTCAGAGCACGATAATATCACCAGAACATGCACTGAGATCCGTGCCTTCCAGCCAGTCTCTATGGTTACCACAGAACAGGTTCTAGAACATCTTACAGCTCCATTAAAAGCAGCTGAGATGAACTGCTTCAATAAAATACAAATGTCCTACCCTTTGTCCATTCTCACCCGGCACACCGGGCAAACCTGCAGGTCCAGGTGGGCCCTGAACAAAAACAGCATAAACAATAGGCTAATTAGAAATAGTGACGTACACAACAAAAGAAGACAGAGCAAAAATGATGCTTCTTTTTTCACAAACAGACCACAAATGTGATATTCATGATGTACAGTGACCCCAAAAAATATCTGGACACTTGAGTCCCATAAAAAAAAAAGTCTTAATGTTTGAATTTAACTTTATTGTCCATTCAGTTTGTCACGGAGTGGAAATGTGTTTTGTAAATCTAAAAGTGCATCCACGAAAGTGCTTACACAATGACACAAACATAGAATAGAACCAAATGACACTACTTACCTCATGCCTTGACACATTTCCAAACTATTAAAATAGCGCCATTAGCTCATCGCAAACCATTTACTTAAACTGAATTTAATTTAAAATTTGCAGTTTAACAGAATCACTGGGTCTGTTTCCAGATGAGAGGAATATATCAGGAGATCGGGAGCTTTTCTCAGAACTAACTTCTCTGTTCTTCTTTGATATGCATCTTTAAGACAACACAACTTGTTTGAAAGAGCATTAAATCACAAAAGGTATCTTACAGGAGGTCCAGGGGGGCCGTCCGCTCCCGGGGGTCCTCGTTCACCAGGGATACCCTGAAAACACAAACACACACCCATGAGTGTGTGAGTACGATCAACAGAAGCGTGGTTCGAGACTCATCTTCTCAGCACTTACAGTTGCCCCCTTCAGTCCTGCCAGCTGGACCTGAGGAAAAACACGGAAGAAGCAATGAGCATCTCAATACTGTTTTACAGTGGGACTAATTCAGTTAACGAATCAAACGTCTTACCGCATCGCCAGGTAATCCAGCAGGACCTCGTTCACCCTATCAGCAAACACAGCATTTATTAATCAGCATTTGTCAGGATTCATTAAAATGACACAGTGATTTGATATTCTAAGTGGAGTTAAACTGGAGTGTAATTGTCACATGGTTTATCTTCCTGTACAGACTGAACAGTATTTGTCATTCATTTCCTTTGGGAATACGTTCCAGGAAGTGTGTGTGGGACGGAGATTGAGAGATTCAACGATACAGCCTTGGATGAATTTTTGAATGGCTGTCTTTATGAATGAGACTGAGACAAAAATATAATTCTCCATGAAAGATTTGCTTTTTATTTGGTTTTATGGGAAATAAGGAAGAGTCAAAAATATCTAAGAGTCAGTTATCTAAGAAAACAAAAGGAAACATTTAATAAAACCCCTTCATATGGGTCTGGAACAAACTGAGGGGGAATAAAAAAACTTGCCCAGATCTTCCAAGCAATGAGTGTCTTAAAAAAAGTGTCTCTATACCTTTTCTCCTTTGACTCCACTTGCACCAGGAGCACCAATCAGCCCCCTAGGACCCTGTTTTTATAGAAAATGTGAGAAAGAGAGGTAATTTAGATAAAACGTATATTTCCTTGATCTAAGCAAAACATGACACAAGCATGCATGAAAATCTTCTTCATCCAGTGTACGTGCATGCTGCGCCAAATGGTACATGGCAAATTCTATACAATATAAAAGCTCAGAATACTTACGTCTTTTCCTGGAAAACCTGGTTTCCCTGGGAACCCGTCTAAACCTGGTTCACCCTAAACAACATTTGAAAGTGAGACGTCATCGAATGGACAATTAGTGTAATATCACCAATTAAAAATTTGGGGTCAGTAAGATTTTTTCGAAGAAATTCATCGAGCGCAGCGTTACTTCAATCAGGCCACGGAGGCTGTGACCAGCTGATGCGGTCAGCCTTCAAATGGCTCCAATCACTACCACACTCCTATTAGACACGGGACATATATACGTGGCACCAATTCTCGGTAAGTATGCTCAACGGCTCGCAACTCTCCCTCCCTCCCCATTATAAGCATGAGCACATTACAGTGCACCTTCTGGCTGTCGTCTTCTTTGTTTCAGATCACTAAGGCTTTAAAATCTTAGCTGGCATGGACCTCACTGCTGAGAGACACTCATCTTCATAACCAGGCTACAGGATAGACGTCCGTCCCACTGCCACATCTACATGATTATCACTGTATGCTTTAAAGACATTACTAAGAGTCTTAATTGTCATGTTTTTCTAAGCTGATGATTCTGGGGGGTTAATGTTAAAGCTCCTGTATGTTCAGTTATTCTGGGAGCAAGAACCCCCGTAAGGAACCATACCGCCAAAGATAAATTGTGTGTGTATATATATATATATATATATATATATATATATATATATATATATATATATATATATATATATACATTGATAATAAGAAGAAATGTTTACTGAGCAGCAAATCAATATATTAGAATATATTATAGTATATTAGATAGATGAAGATGTAATAATGCTGAAAATTCAGCTTTGCATCACAGGAATAAAGACATTTTAAATTTGAAATAATATTTCACAATATTATTGTTTTTACTATAATTTTGATCAAATAAAAGCAGCCTTGGTGAGCATACGAAAATTATTTAAAAAACATTTTTTTAAATCTTACTGCCCCCAAACTTTTGAAAAATACTTGTTAATTATCAAATTATATTTCATAAATGTATTCTGCTTCCAATTTTTCAATGATAATTTCATGAAAGTCATCTTAATAAATGACTACTATAGTATAGAACATTTGCAATTTGCTCAGTACATATATTTTTTCTGTATTTATAAGAATGTTTAATTCTTGTTACAATAGTATATGTCACATCTAAACTCACTATTTTTATTCCCAGTTTCTAATTTTATGTCCCATAAACAGCATACAGGTTTGGAATGACAACTACTCCTTTCAATCCTTTAAATGATGTATGTTTGTCTAGACAGGTGCTTATATTTTAATACAGAAAACAGCAGCAGGAAACGGACTGATGGGATGGAAATATGACTGTAACAGCACAAAAACATGCAATATCCACTATGCAGTGCCTGCTTTTTCAGGTCACAGATTCAGGAAGTATAACAGATGGTGGATGCGTTTGTATGATGTATTTATTTTGAATTTAAGGCCATTTGAGTGCAAATGAAAAGCCTTTCTCAAAAAAGCATAATCTGATATTTCCTCTTTCAATGAACCATGCATTGGTTCTAAAAATAGATCAATTTGCTCCATCTGCTCCATTTGCACTGCAATTCTTTTACCAGAATTACCAGCATTCTTACTTTTTATTTTCCCTAAATTGTACAGCACTTTGGTCGGCCTGTGGCTGTTTTTATTTGTGCTTTATAAATAAACTGAATTTGAACTTGAACTTAAAAGTAATGCAATTTTTCCAAAACTAAGTTTGTCTTCCCATGTTAAAACATTTCATATAATAAAACTGCTATTCTAAAATAATGTTTTTTTGAGCATCCCAACCAGCCAAATAACGGCAGCATCGGCTCAACCAATGGCACCAGTTTGAGGCAGAACTATCTATTTGTCAACCAATGACAGTCGAGGAGTGACATGAAAGCAATCATTATTTTAGCAGTTCCATTTTGAGACACTAGTGCTGCAAATTAGCAATTTCAAAGTTTCAGGAAAGTCAAATTTGTCTTAAAAGCTCTCATTGTAGGTGCAGGGGTGGACCTTCAGACAGACGGAAGAATGACGTCGATGCTCTACTGTGTGAAACTGTTTTAAGACCCGTCTGACTGCACAACGCCCGCGCAGAACAGGATATATGGAGATTGAATCAGCACTGAGACATCTGTTTGAGTTATCAGTCTGTCTGCGTTCACTCTGTAGAAATATTCCCTCTGTAGTGTTGGGATCTGACTGGTATGTACAGTACTTTGGGCTTTGTCCAAGTTATTCCAAAGCATCAGAACTAAAACAGGGGTACAGACAACGTGGAAGACAAGTGGGAACATTGTCTCAGGCCTCTAGTTGTCTGCATTGACAAACTAAACTAGATTTTTACATTTTCTCAAGACAAGTGCTGTGCATGCTAAACCTCTGCTGGATGAGTTTAGGAATCATTCACATCTGTAGCACAAACGGTGCAGGGCATTCCCATGTTTAATTGCTTAATACTAACACTAACACTGTTTGTGGTAACAGTTGGTTATGATTGACAGGTGTCAGTCATCCCTTACCCTTTCTCCGGAAGCTCCTTTATCTCCTTTAACTCCAGTGACACCCTGATGAAAAGCATATGAACATATTACAAACCTCACAGAGAAGAACACTGGCCACACTACGATCTGTCCTGCACAGGTGTAACACAAAACTGCAGAAGCAAAGTCTTCATTTCAATTTGTTTTTTAATGTAGTGATCATCTATTGAAGCCAGTTTCAACCTTATTAAATGAAAAATTTAACGAAAATGCATAAATAAATAAAAATGCAATAAATTGCAAAAATAAAATAAAATAAGGTTATTGTAAGAAAGAAAATAAGAATGTCAAATAAGAAATAAAGTCGCAATATTAAGAAGCTTTTTAAAGAAATCGAGTCATTAATGATAAAGATACATTTCTATTGCAATAATCTGAAGTTATTCATAATCGTCAGTGGTTTAAATGCACAGGTCATACAGTACTTACAGACACCCCTTGAGCACCCGGTGCTCCAGGTGGACCAGCATCGCCTTGGATACCCTGAATAAAAAAAAAAAAGGTCAAAAAGGCCAGATCAGGTTAAAAATGTCAAGAGAACATCTAGCACAGTGTCAGAAAATAGCTTCTCACCAAAAAGTGATAAAACAGAAAATAATGCTGAGAAAATACCCACAGCGAACACACACACAAAAAAAAAAAAAAAAAATCAACAATGACATACAATAGAGACTTTACTGCATTATTAACTGCTGCTTTTAGATTTGATTTTAAATTACATCAACAAGACAATTAATTTTAAAGTTGTCATTTTAAACTTTTTTTTAGCATTTTTCATAATAAAATCATTGCCTATTTTTGATATATCACATCTTTAATCATTTGTAGAACGACAACGGCCTCTTTGGTCTCAAAATGACAAAACAATCCCCCTGAAAATAAATTGGGGGGTGGGGGAGGGATAATATTGACAATTACAAAATGTTAATTTCTGACACTGGACTCTTACTCTTCTGTCTAAAGGAGGTCTTACCTTTGGTCCGAGAGGTCCAGGAAACCCAGCTTCACCTGCAACTCCCTTCTCACCCTGTTCATCAATAAGCTCGGTCATTAGACTGTAACCATCAAAATACACCTTCAACAACATGCAAATCAACTTTTCGTCACTCACTCTCTCTCCTTTATCTCCGTGTTTCCCACCCAGACCGGGTAAACCGTCTGATCCCTAAAAGTTACAGAAATATTAATGCCACTTATAAACACATCTATGGAATTAGGAATGTTTAGACAAAACGGGATTATAAATAAATACAAACATAAAATATTCATTGTATGCTGCATAGTATGTAGTTATTGTTATTATTATTATTATTTTTTTCTGCTGATGAAATCAACACTGCCTGGAATTTAATCTCTCACAGCATCCACAAACCAAGTTTTTTTTTTTTTTTTTTTCATAATCACATAATCCAAAATCATAAAGATTTTAATTTATATATATATATATAATAATTTATAACTTATCTATTCATAAAATTATCCTGGAAAAGATAAATCGCACACTCTTGTTTGTTTTTGAGCAGCAAATCAGCATATCAGAAGGATTTCTGAAGGATCATGTGAGACTGAAGAATTCAGCTTAGCAGGAATAAAAATAATACAATACAAAAAAAATATATAAAAAATTGGAAACAAATCATTTTAAATTGTAATATTATTTCACAGTATTACTGTTTTTACTTTGGTTCTTTCAAAACCTTGTTCTGTTAACGACCCCAAACTTTTGAATGCTAGTGCAAGTTAACTACAAATGGCATTTCATGTTGTTTGCGTGTACACAAGTGTGTCTTACTCTTTCTCCTCTTTCTCCTCTGGCTCCAGGTTCACCGCGCTCGCCGCTGTCCCCCTGAGAAGAGACACGAGATTTCAACATGGCATTAAAACAAGATGTGACACGGTTTGGACATGGCCACAAGTGACCACCGGAAGGTTTCACCCTTCAGCATGTTATACAATAGAGCCAAATGCATTCCTGAGAAAAATCTGACCTTAGAAACCAAAATAATATTTTTAAAACAAGACCAGCCAACAAAAAATGCTTGAAATGCTTGAAATGATCATCAGACATTAACAGATTTTCCATCTTTACACTCAAAGAATCACATATTATAAAAGCATATATATTACGAAGAAAGTCTTGTGAGATCGTACAAATACAAAAAGAGGCAACAGCAGTTAGTGTAGTTTTCTGGTCGTTAAAATGAATCGCACTCTAATGCTAAACACCACTAAGGACACCTAAAGAAATCTTTGCCATTATACCATGCCTTTCAGATGTCTAATGCACTTTTTGAGAGCATATAAAACGTCTCGGTTACGTACGTAACCCTCGTTCCCTGATGGAGGGAACGGAGACGTTATGTCGACCGACAAATGGGGTCTCACTTGGGAGGCCAATCATCTCTGATTTTAAGAGAAAACGCCAATGAAATTGGCAAGTGGATTAACACACCTGAGCCACTCCCCGTGCCAGCGGGTATAAATAGGGCGACAGGTGCATCCACTCATTAGGTTTTACGCTGAGGAGCCGAGAACGTGTCCCGGCAACAGCGAATGGTTCAAGGTTGTGGCATGGGGACATAACGTCTCCGTTCCCTCCATCAGGGAACGAGGGTTACGTACGTAACCGAGACGTTCCCTATCTGTCGGTCACTACGAGTTATGTCGACCGACAAATGGGGTCCTATGGAAAACGCCATAACCTGAACCTTGTCACAACCCTGAGGCGCTGCAATTGTTGACAAGCCTTGGCGTGCCACAAAAGCTACGCGTAAGGTCGTAACCTTCCCAAAGCCCCAGCGCAAATTCACTGACCTTGGTACCGAAGGGGCCAAAGGGTGAGTACATCGCTGCTGGAGAAGGCCATGCTGCTGTTCCGCCCACATAAAGTAAATGGAAGGGATTTCAACCTTCAGAGAAAGATCGCTTCAAATCTTCCCTATTTGTTCTTTCAGCTGGCAAGACAATGGGGAAGCGAGCCTTTAGGAAAGGTCGCTACGGAGACCACATCCTACCCGTAGGGAGGTGACATGTGGATATACCGATATGGACTGACCCAGGGGGCAGTACTACATATGGAAAGGGTCTCTGAGGCAGGTCCTACCTTGGAGTAGGGATGGAACGGCTGCCAGAAGAGACTGACAGAGCGATCTGTCAAGGGAAGACACGGGTTTGCCAAGAGGGAAACCTTACCGTGGAAGAATACACATATGGGATTACCCGTAGGGAACCCAGCCATATGGACACCTAGCCCAGTACAGGGGCTGACCGGCTCCGGGCATGCTAACGCCAGTACTGGGCCTGGCGACAGACTGCTCCGCCAAGTCTGACGCCGAGGGTGCTGGAGGATGCTCGACCAGGGTACGCCAACCGGGGAACTCTACTGGGAGAAGAAGGCGCTCACATCCCCGTGTTAGGGGGAATGGCGCAGCAAGCGAGACACCCAGCCAGCCCTTCCCGCCAATTACCTGTTACCCAACACACGGGAGGAAACTGGCTCTACACGGAGGTTGTAAAACCTCGCAAAGGTGTTAGGTGTCGCCCAGCCCGCAGCTCGACAAACGTCTGCCAGAGAGGCGCCGTGCGCCAACGCATAGGAGGAGGCCACACTCCGTGTGGAGTGGGCCCTCACCCCCAGGGGGCACGGCTCGCCTTGGGAACGGTAAGCCAAGGCGATGGCGTCCACTATCCAGTGGGCCAACCTCTGCTTAGAGACAGCCTTCCCCTTCTGCTGACCTCCAAAGCAGACCAGGAGCTGCTCAGAGCTTCTGAAGCTCTGGGTGCGGTCCACGTATATGCGGAGCGCTCTTACGGGACACAGCAACGACAAGGCTGGATCTGCCTCCTCCAGGGGCAGCGCTTGCAGGTTCACCACCTGGTCTCGGAAGGGAGTGGTGGGAACCTTGGGCACGTATCCAGGCCGGGGTCTCAGGACAACGTGAGAGTAGGCCGGCCCGAACACAAGGCACTCTTCACTTACCGAAAATGCTTGGAGGTCCCCGACCCTCTTGATGGAAGTGAGCGCGATCAGGAGCGCTGTCTTGAGAGACAGGAACTTCAGCTCAACCGAATCCAGCGGCTCAAAGGGACCCCTCTGAAGTCCCGCCAGGACAATAGAGAGGTCCCAGGAGGGAATCAGGGGTGTCCTAGGAGGATGTAACCTTCTGGCACCCCTCAGGAACCTAACGATCAGGTCATGCCTCCCCAGGGACCGGCCGTCCACTGCATCGTGATGTGCTGCAATGGCAGCCACATACACCTTCAGGGTGGAGGGTGACAGCCCACGCTCCAGCCTACCTTGCAGGAAAGAAAGCACGACTCTGACCGGGCATCTCCGGGGGTCTTCTCGGTGAGAAGAACACCAATTCGTGAACAGACTCCACTTCAGAGCATAGGCCTGCCTCGTAGAAGGGGCTCTAGCCTGAGTGATAGTGTCTACCACTGCTGGGGGCAGATCACTTAGGTCTGCCGCGTCCCGTCTAGAAGCCACACGTGGAGGTTCCAGAGATCTGGACGCGGGTGCCAAATGGTGCCAAGCCCCTGAGAGAGAAGGTCTCTCCTCAGGGGGATGCGCCAGGGAGGGGCTGTCACGAGGAGCATGAGTTCCGAAAACCAGGTCCGGGTGGGCCAGTAAGGCGCAACCAACAGGATCTGTTCCTCGTCCTCCCTGACCTTGCACAGTGTCTGTGCGAGCAGGCTCACTGGGGGAAACGCATACTTGCGTAAAGCCCGAGGCCAGCTGTGTGCCAGTGCATCTGTGCCCAGGGGGGCCTGGGACAGGGAATAGTACAGCTGGCAGTGGGAGGACTCGTGGGAAGCAAACAGGTCTACCTGGGCTTCCCCGAATCGACTCCAAATCAGCTGGACCGTCTGGGGATGGAGTCGCCATTCCCCGGGGAAAGTGAGCTGTCGTGAGAGCGCGTCGGCTGCACGATTGAGCTCCCCCGGGATGTGGACAGCGCGCAGCGACTTGAGCCACGTCTGACTCCAGAGGAGGAGATGACGGGCGAGTTGAGACATGCGGCGTGATCGTAACCCGCCTTGTCGGTTGATGTACGAAACAGCCGCAGTGTTGTCCGTGCGGACCAACACGTGCTTGTCCAGCACTAGCGGACGAAACCGTCGCAAAGCTAGATGCACTGCCAGCAACTCCAGGCAGTTGATGTGCCAAAGCAGTCGAGGTCCTGTCCAGGACCCTGAGGCTGCCTGCCCGTTGCATGTCGCGCCCCAGCCCGAGTTGGAGGCATCTGTTGTGACAACAACGTGCCGGGACACTTGTTCCAAGGGCACACCGGCCCGTAGAAAGGCAAGGTCCGACCAAGGACTGAATAGGCGGCGACACATCGGTGTGATGGTGACACGATGTGTACCGCGGCGCCATGCCCATCTCGGGACTCGGGAGTGTAACCAGTGCTGAAGTGGTCTCATATGAAGCAATCCGAGCGGCGTGACTGCGGCTGCGGATGCCATATGCCCCAGGAGCCTCTGAAAGTGTTTCAGTGGTACCACTGTCCTGCCTCTGAAGGAACTCAGGCAGTTCAGCACTGAGTGGGCACGTTCGCTGGTGAGACGTGCCGTCATACTCACCGAGTCTAACTCCATACCGAGATAAGAGATTCTCTGCACAGGGGAGAGCTTGCTCTTCTCTCGGTTGACCTGAAGCCCCAACTGACTGAGGTGCCGAAGCACGAAGTCCCTGTGATCGCACAACTCTTCTCGGGACCGGGCCATAATGAGCCAGTCGTCGAGATAGTTGAGGATCCTGATGCCCACTTCCCAAAGTGGGGCAAGGGCGCCCTCCGCGACCTTCGTGAAGACACGGGGGGACAGGGAGAGCCCGAAGGGGAGGACCTTGTACTGCCATGCCTGACCCTCGAAAGCAAAGCGCAGGAACGGTCTGTGACGAGGGAGGATAGAGACATGAAAGTACGCGTCTTTCAGGTCGATCGCTGCAAACCAGTCCTGGGGCTGGACGCATTTGATAATGCGTTTCTGCGTCAACATCCTGAACGGGAGCTTGTGTAGGGCCCGATTCAAGACTCGCAGATCCAGGATAGGTCGAAGGCCACCGCTCTTCTTGGGCACGATGAAGTAAGGGCTGTAAAACCCCGTCCTCATCTCGGCTGGAGGGACCGGCTCGATTGCATCCTTCGCCAGGAGGACAGCAATCTCCTCGCACAAGACAGGGGCGTCCTGGACTGCCACCGAAGTCTCGAGCACGCCATTGAACTTGGGGGGTCGCCGGGCGAATTGAATCGCATAGCCGAGTCGAACCGTCCGGATGAGCCAGCGTGACGGGTTGGGCAGCGCAAGCCACGCTCCCAGATACCGTACAAGTGGCACCAAAGGGACAGTCGACATACCCGCAGTGGTGCAGCGATGGGGAGTCGTGCCGCAAGGCCCAGAAGGCACAGCGTCCTGGGTCATCGCAACCACACTCCTCGTGTTCCCGGAGGAACTGGCCAGAGACGCGTGGAGAGGCGTTGCGTCTCCGAACCGCGACCTCTTGGCCGCTGGCGAAAGGGGGCGTCGTGGGTGAGAGTGAGGAAGCTGTGCGTCGCTCATTGTCAAGCCACGAGCCTTGCAACTCGGAGGAAGGAGAATTTGCTCTTTTATTGAAAATGTGGGTACCACTGGCCGTCCGGCCAGTGGCGGAACAGAACAAAACAGAAACTGAGGATTCTCCGCCCGGCCCTCCTCCGGGGGAAGGAGTGGCGCTGTCTTCGCCATCTCCTGAAGAGCAGTTCTCCGCATCTCCGAGTTGCCCGTGTCAGGGCCGCTTGGTCGACTTCCTGGAGGACTTCGCAGCCGGGAGTGACACGGGGGGCGCCGCTCTCCTGCGCGGGGCTCGACGCGCCGGCCTCGAAGAACTCTCAGCACGGGGCGGAGCTGGCGTAGAGGACGCAGGGGGGCGCCCACGGCGACGAGCAGGCTGAGGCGCTACCCGCGACGGAACGGTGGCAGCCGGAGAGACACGTCGGGGCAGGATGTGCTGGATGGCCTCAGTCTGCTTCTGTACCGCCGAGAACTGCTGGGCAAAGTCCTCGACAGTGTCGCCGAACAGGCCTGCCTGGGAGATGGGGGCGTCGAGAAAGCGCGCTTTGTCCAAGTCCCTCATCTCAGCCAGGTTCAGCCAGAGATGCCGCTCCTGGACCACCAGCGTGGACATCGCCTTCCCGAGGGACCGCGCCGTGACCTTCGTTGCCCGTAAGGCGAAGTCGGTCGCCGTGCGCAGCTCCTGCATCAACCCCGGGTCGGTACCACCCTCGTGCATGGTTTTGAGTGCCTTGGCTTGGTGTACCTGCAGGATAGCCATGGCATGCAGGGCAGAGGCAGCTTGGCCCGCAGCACTGTAAGCCTTGGCAGCGAGTGCGGCCGTCAGCTTACAGGCCTTGGACGGGAGGCGCGGACGATTCCTCCAAGTGGCGGCGTTTTGTGGGCACAAGTGCACCGCAACCGCCCTCTCCACCTGGGGAACCTCTACGTACCCCCTGGCTGCCCCGCCATCGAGGGTGGTGAGGATGGAAGAGGGAGAAGAGCGGCTTCTGGCCGTGAAAGGGGCCGTCCACGACTTCGTCACCTCTTCATGCACCTCCGGGAAGAAAGGCACCGGAGCAGAACGAGGTTGTGAGCCGCGTCCCGCGCCGAGAAACCAATCATCCAGCCGTGAGGGCTCGGGACTGGGCGGTGTAGTCACCTCCAGTCCGATACTCACGGCTGCCCGGGCAAGCATGGCCGACAACTCCAAGTCCGATTCGGCAGTAGCGACAACACCCGAGGGGGGCAGCCCTGCCGAACCTTCATCCTCAGAGGTCGATAACCCATCCCCCGATGCAGCAATCGACATCTGGTCCTCGGGCGGCGCACCGAAAGACACGCTGGGACCGCTGTGAGACGGCCCAGCAGAATCAATCGGCAGCTGCACGGGACAGTCGCTGCGTGAGGAGTGAGAGGTCCGTGGGGCGTGGCCCGGCGGAGAAGCTCTCACTGTGATCCTCAGATCTCCCAGAGCGCCAGCCGGCGGCCCTCTGCTCGAGCCAGAGAGACCGGGACGGGTGGCGACAGAGGGGTCTGCTGCACTCCCCTTGAGGAGTGAGAGACGCGATCGCAGCGCTGCCATGTTCATACGCCCACAGTAGACGCATGAATCATCCACGAGCGCAGCCTCAGCGTGTTGGACGCCCAGACACTGCAGACAACGCTCGTGACCGTCAACCGAGGACAGGAAACGACCGCATCCAGAAGGACACGGACGAAACGGCATCTTGAAAAAGACGCGAATCGTCCGTGATTTGCTCTTTTAGAGAACTGTCTCTTTTAGCCGAAGCGCCCAGGGGAATCGCCGCTCGCAGGGACACCACTGTAACGCGCCGTCACACCGACCAGGAACAGCTCTACCAAAAACAAAGATGAATGGCTTTGTAGTGATCTTCTTCATCGACTACTCGGCTCCGAAGCAAAAATCTAATGAGTGGATGCACCTGTCGCCCTATTTATACCCGCTGGCACGGGGAGTGGCTCAGGTGTATTAATCCACTTGCCAATTTCATTGGCGTTTTCTCTTAAAATCAGAGATGATTGGCCTCCCAAGTGAGACCCCATTTGTCGGTCGACATAACTCGTAGTGACCGACAGATAGGGAACCCTCATAGCATATAGTGGATGCTAATTTGCTTGATTTCAATTTTTTTGTAATGAAGTTTCCTATTGAAGCCAATAGATTGGTTACTTAAAGTGTCATTATAAAATAGTTGTAACATCTTTTTTTCTGCAGGTGCACCATGACTCAACTTTTCAAAAGCACCACAGCTTCAAAACAAACAACATTACAGTGTTAAAGGATTGACAAAACGACCACATAACAGGGTTTAGAGACAGAGAAACACCTCAAACACAAACATGCGTTTGCGGCATCATGCATTTTAACTAGCCAACTCCTCCATACGCTGCTAGCTAACTTTATACTGTAACACATGGATACATGTGAGTACACGGACACACATTCACACACACAGAATAAACACATTAACATATACACATGGACACTCATGCAAACACTGACACATATACATAAAGAAATACACGCACAAGCAAACGAAAACCATGCATAACAACAAAAACATTCATGTAAAACTTGCCATTACAATGCAATGTTTACTGGCACATATGGTTAATGTTCATCCTTTATTGCAAGTCTAGGGGATGTTTTACCTAATTTATTATCTGCAATGTAAAAAAAGATTTTCTCAGTACTTTTGTCTTTGAATTTTTTTTTGTATTTTTGTCAATATAAGTTACTTGAGAAGGAAAGTGACTTAAGGTATGAAGTATTGTTTCTGAAAAAAAAAGCATCAAAATTAAGTTAATTTGAGTTTTAATAAAGTTATTTTTTTTAAAATATATATTAAATAAAAATCTGTCAGTGCAGATATATAAAATTTTCCTTTTGAATTAAGTTTCTCTTACCCCACTGACAGATATTTTTACTTGTTTTATGCATAAACTCTTGTTTTAAAAATAAACTAATGAAGTAATTCTGCTTCTCTAGACAATATACATTGATTTAAGGCTATTTAGATATTTATATTGGAAAACAAGATAAAAAAACTGCAGAAGAAAATTCCTTTTTTGGGTTCATTCTAAATCTTAAAGGGACAGTTCAACTAAAAATGAAATGTTGTAATCATTTACTCACCTCCATGTTGTTCCAAAACAGTATAAGTTTTTTCTTCTGTTAAACACAAAAGAAGATTTGGAAGAATGCTGGTAACCAAACTGTTGATGGTAGCTATATTTTTCCATACTATGAAAGTCAACAGCTACCAACAGTTGTTTTTTTGTTTTTTGTTTTTCTTTTCGTTTTTTGATTCTTCCAAATCTATTCAATAGAAGAAAGAAACTCATACATGTTTAGAACCACCTGAGGGTGAGTAACAACATTTAATTTTTGGGTGAACTGTCCCTTTAAGTGGCAATATTAATTGTTTTATGTGTTTGTTTTGCAATTGTTAACCTGCTCCAGCACAGCATTTGCTTTTTGTAGGTCGCCTGCAGGAAATTCCACTGACCAATCCAGCATGCTACATTGTTTCTAGCTGTCGGCGTCAGCTGGCATCTAAATTTGGCCGAACAGTGACCAAGTGCAGTGGAAATCTAAAAAATACGATGCCTTTCCAGAAGTCTTAAGAGATTGTAAATCAAAATATTCATCACACAAGTGAAATCTGGTCATTTATTGATAAGCACAGGTAAATGTTTAAATAATGGCAGTCGTCGTTCTATTGACAAAACCACAGTCGTCTAATCTCCTGCACAAATCTCTGACTGATAAAGGTTAATTATGATATTATTCGGAGGTAATTATGCCCTGGAGTCTGTACTTTTGTCTGCTGGGCAGCGGAGGATGTCTGTTTTAAGCGCTGTGAGTGGGTGTTCGGTGCACAGCTTCTTGTTTTGCATATCCTTAGAGGTTGGAACAACCATAATTCTGCATTTCAAAATAAGATATTTTATTGTTTTCATCCTTAAAAGAGAGTCAACAGTTTTTCTTTTGAAATCCTAGACTTTGGATTCGAGGGAAGAATGAATGATTTTTGATGAATTGGGTTCTGGCTCACACGAGATGACAGAATACACACGTGCACAAACAAACACACATATAGACTGCACATTCAATGTTTTGTCTATCTTGAGGAGTTTGGCTGTTAAATTCATGACCTTACCTTCTCTCCTCTATCACCTTTGATAGAGAAAGCCTGGCCCTGCAAATAATCAATCAACACCGATCTATTATTCTCCAGGCCCAGAGAGACAGAAACAGCAGAAATGGAAGCAGATCAATATCGTATGAAAATAAATCACTATTCTGCAAGAAGCATTTCTGATATACAACAATGCTGTTTTACGCTTATCCAAACAGTCAACAAAGCTATATGAAATTTTGTAAGTTATAATATGGATGTCGTACACGTTCTCCTTTCTGCCCTTTGTATCCTGGTGGTCCTTCTGCCCCTTTAAGACCAGGATCCCCCTGCAGATGCAAAGTTTATGCAAAGAGCCTATGAGGAACCCACTGGAAATGCATCCAGAGATGATGTGCAAAAGCATTATAAAGTACTTGAGTGATGCTGTGATAATGAAACATTATTTGACCTTTTCACCCTTGGGCCCCACGGCACCTGGTAGACCTGTCTCACCCTGTAGGATGGGAAAGATTGAGAGAGATAGCAAAAGAGATAGACATTCTGAAAGATAGATGTCAGAAATAAAAGTGTGTATATAATGCATTACAAAACAGAACTGAATGCATTACAAAAAGAGAGTTCAGATTAAAAAATTGATATTCAGCCTTATATCTTTAAATAAAAAGTCTAGGTTAAATTATATATACATAAATATATATATGTATACACATATATATGTGTGTGTGTGTATGTATATATGTATATATATATATATATATATATATATATATATATATATATATATATATATATATATATATACACACATGTATATATAGTGCTGTCAATCGATTAAAAAAATTAACTAATTAATCACACACTTTTAGATAGCAATGATTTCATATTCAATCTTCAAATTAATGTAGAAACAACATACTGTATATTTTGTATATATAACGTGATTTTGACAGCACTAATATATTATTTATTTTTATTTTACATAAAAACTGTACTTTTTATTAATTATACTTAAATATTATTTTATCACAGTAGTCTCATGTTAACGTTTAACGTTGAAGTCTTGTGGCAACACCAGTGTATTTATTTGAGTGAGTGAGTTTATTCCACTGCATAGTCTTGCCCCATAGACTTCCATTGTAAGTACATTAGTTTAAATTTTGACTTGTCTTTACAAACTAAGGTGAAGCTGAGCTGAAATTATGATCACAGATGATGTTAATAGAAACCAAAATATTTCATTAATATTAACATGACCAAAATTTATTCAGCACTTGACTTCAGAAATGAACTATTTAGCCTCTTTTGCTCATATACTGTAAACAACTTTGGCTCCTGTATCGTAAGGCTGATATTCAATTTTTTGGTTCACAAGCTTTAAGAGTGTGACCTTTGACCTGGAAGGTCTTACCCTTTCCCCTGCAGGACAGGAGCAGTTGACATCGGCTGGTTTCTTCTGCTCAGCACTTGTTGGTTTTGGGGTGGGCAGCGGGAGTGGAGGGGCTTCAGTCACCAGAGACTGTTCACACTGAGTGAGAAGAGAAAGTGAACAAGGAAACGGAAAGAGAGAAAGAAAGAGAGAGGAAAGGTAGAGGAAGCATTGGATGTCCAGTATTATGAGCAAGAAATTCTGGATGCTAGACAACGAATATTCCCCCTCTTCATCGAGGACTAAAAACAAAGACCTTTGGAGAACTTGTCAGAAATCGTATGTTTTTGCCTTACTATACATGTGATGACATAATGAGAATGAATGTTTGTATGCGAGGCAGATGCACTTACTGGGCCACCAGGAATATCGCAACACGTCTCCTGCTCAGACTGTTTACCATCACAGTAGATCACCATCCTCTGGAGGTCAAACTATAGAGGAAACACAGGAACTGGTTGTATCACTCATGATTTTGGATGACTTAAAACTTCACGAACGTCACCATTTAAAAGATTTTTAATTGTTTTTAAAATAAGTCTTTTATGCTCAACAAGCATTTATTTGATTAAAAATACAGTAATGTTGTGGAAAACATTCCAGTTCAGTATAATTAAATTGCTTTTATATAAATATCTCCCATCTTACAGGTTCCTATTATCAAAACTGAAAGTTGTGCTGCTTGATATTTTTGTGGAAACCATGATACAGTTTTTAAGGATTTTTTGATGAAAAGAAAGTCCAAAAGAACAGCATTTATTTGAAATAGAAATGACATTTCTGACATTTCAAAAAGTCTTTACTGCCACGTTTGATAAATTTAATGCATTCTTGCTAAATGAAAAAATGCTTACTGATGCTAGTGTAACATCAAATCATATATAAATTATTTAACCATGTTTTTTAGAGACTATCATGATGGTATTCTCTGATATACCATGCAAATATTATTATATTATTATTCTTTATATGAAAACTATAATCAATCAGTACCTTGGTATACCATGGTATAATAATTAAATACCATCATGGTTCCATCACAGCACTTTTGTGCAAGGGAGACTTAATCTTGTATAAAATACATATAAATAAACCCCAACTGTTTGCTTACATCAATGGGAACGCTGTCATAGAGTCTCTTGCCGATGACAGTCTTTCCCTGGATGTCGATATCTTCTCTTTCCTCTATGGGCAGCGTCTGAATGTGCTTGCAGTCCAGAAACAGGGACACTGACTTGGAGTCCACCCTCATGCCGATCTTATGCCAGTTACGGTCAAACAGATCTTCCACCTCTGGGTTCTTAAAGACGGCTCGGACCGCGTCCTTCGTCAGGCCCACAGCGTTGTACTCCACTGCTTTGTTCTCCCCGTCCAAACGGATGGAGACCTGGAGGACATTCTCATTACAGTCTGATCAGCTTACATTGCATTTAATGATATTAGATGTTATAATTGATTTCAAATTGTTAAACTGATTTGAAAAACAGAACTTTGGAAGAGAAACTAAAATTTATTAATACAGTCCTGTTGTTTCAGCCCCATTCAGGACTAGTGCACACCTGTGGGATGCCGTATTTGTCATAGACCTGCCACAGGTACCAGTCTTCTTTACGAGAGGTCTTCCTGAACTTGAATGTGGTCACAAAGGCGTATTCATCAGGCAGACCCTGAGGTAACACATCTCTAAACACATGAAACCTCTTGTTAAAAAACATATACCTTGCATATTGTCTGAAAATACACATATTATAAATTAAGCAAAAGCACATAATGTGATTTTTGCATATGCCATTGTAATAAATTATTCTCTTACTCTGTTTGTTGGACGATGGGCATGGTACCGAGGCGGACATAGGGCGTCTGACCTGGCTCAAATTTTTCTCCAAGAAAATCTCTGACATTGAAGTACTCCATCAAATCAAATCCTGGAGAAAAAAAAAAATATTATTAAGTTACTTTTCCTATTAAGTAAACTATACTGACCCCTGACGAAAATTATTGTTAAATGATGTCTTTCCATCAATGATCACTAGGTGGAGTCCACGAGACAGGTCAAAATGACAACATGCCCTATGAACTTTCCTGAATCGCTTCTGAACCAGAGGATTAAAATATCATAGTGCAATAAGTCAAAAAGACCTATATGCAATGACATAGTTTCTACTTTGTGCCAAGCTAGGAAGGTTTATTATTGATTAAGCACATTATATATAACCATATTTATATATAATGTATAGTTAACCATATATATATATATATATATATATATATATATATATATATATATATATATATATAGTTAACTATACATTTAGCATTATTACACAAATATTTATTCACATAATTCCACTGCACAACCAGAATCTAGTTATACAGAAATCAAGTAATTCAGAATGAAAAGGTATACATAAAAGTACATAAAGGGAGACAAACCACAGTAAAGAATAAATTAATGCATAATCTGTCACCTGTGTTTTCAGTGTTGAAGTACATTTCAGTCCTGCAAGCAAAATCACACGCGTCGCTTGGGCCTTTTTCCACATTCACACAAAAAAAGTCCATGCCTCTGGGATCAAACATGACATCATTGTTTGTTTAAAAATAGTAGAGTGGAGCTATGCTGTGTGTGTGGATATCAGCCCAGTAATTAATGCTTCAGATCCACAGCCAACACTCATTAAACTGCACTTGCTGCACCAGATGTTTAAAAAAAAAAAAAAAAAAAACTTTCTTGTGCAATTATGTCACTAGTTCTCCAGCATGTGTGTATGTGTGTATCTAACTGAGGCTGACAGTCCTGGCCTTCCACCCTATTATAGCGGCCAAACCATGGCGCTCCTATTACCAATACATAGTCTGTCACCATGACGATGCCAGCAGGGCCCTGGGCGTTGCCTAGGGAGGCAATTCAAGGGTCGATTTGGAAACACATTCATGCAGAAGTCAAACTTTTAAAAGAGCTCTGGGTACATGAATCGCTGATGTGTTGTGTATACGACGCCTGTAAGGGTCACGCAGAGTGATCTTGCTTTCACTTGGGGAACTCTCATGTTGTTTTCTTAGGGCAGGTGTGTTCGTGTCAGCAAACGGAGGTTGTTTAAACTGTCTAGAGAGAATGATTATTTGAACTGAAGGATGTTTGGAGTTGTTTAACTCGGTGGTAATGTGAGAATGTGCCAGTCTAGGCCAGACGGTGTGTGCGAGTCTGTGTCTGTAGTAGAGTAACAGGTGGCTGAAAACTTAGAAAGCAGATACTGTGTTAAGAGCAAAGAAGAAAAAGCATAAGACAATAAAAGCACTTTCATTTTATTTTTTTGCGCTCACAAAGCACAACAAGTCCCTCATGGTTTCTGGCAGACCAGCATTAGAGGGCCGCTCACACATTCTTATGTTCCATCTGTGCTAGCTTTAATTTGACATCTTTGGCCGTTACATACATCTCAATGTTTTTGCAGTCTCTTGTGCCATGAACGCTGTTTAAAATGGTTCAGGATTTAAAAACAATTGGCCAATTAGATTATTTAATATTGAAATATATATATATATATATATACATATATATGTGTGTGTGTGTGTGTGTGTGTGTGTGATACGAAGATATAAAGTCATGCAGGAGTAGTAGAACAACCTTTTTTTCACATGCTATTAATTCAAATGACCTAAATAAACTTTAATTTAATTAGTTCTCTAACCTCTAAAAGTTGTCCATCTAAAAAGATGAGTTTATCCAGGTGTTCTTGTATGTTTAGTTCTATCAGTTTGATGTATTCATTCGAGCTGTTTGATTTCACACCATGTCCAGCTCTTTCTCCAGCTGTTCACTTCTCATCAGCTCATTTCCACGACTCTCTGTTTGTCTCGGCGTCTCCATGCGCCAGGGCATCGGCTCTCCACCAGTGGCGTTTCTAAGCCTGGAGGAATCTCGCATGGCGAGCAGGACCTGTAATTTAGGCCTGGCGAGTGAAAGCGTATAATCACCACCAAGTCTTATTTTAAACAGTGAGAGAGCGAGGAAGGCTGGGTCGGTTCTGTGGCGCGGTACAGATGAGTGCGTTATTTCGACTCGTGCCTTTGATCCGAACACATGGGCACTTCTGCACATAACGCAACAATCTGGAAACCAGCCCAGTGTCACCCCATGAAAACGTTACGAATTAATTTTAATACGGTCACAGTGCGTTAGCTTGACAAACGGCGCATGCGCTAAACGGGTGTTTCTCCTCTCAGCATCTAGTGGTTTTAAGATGCTGAAAAACAACGCATATTAAGACCCCCTGTATTGTGTTCCATTTCATTGTAAATATATTGGGTTTTGAAACGCGCCGATCTTTTGAAAATTTGTCTTGTCCACACCCGTTTAAAACGTGCTGCCTCACCGTGCGCATGCGCAAAACCTGTACCTCATAAAGCAAAGTCATCATGACTCATAAGTTCGACCAAAAACTTGTTATATATCAAGATGTGTAAACTCATATTACTATGAATGGAAGAACATGCAACACACAATATGACGGAACAAGTCCAAATACATGCGTGGAAAATCGAATCCTGAGCTCCTACATTTGAAATCTGAATTTGCTTTGTGACTTCAAAAGTATGTTCTATATGAATATCGGTAGGATTAAAATTAAAAATCCAATGACAACTTCGAAACTGAAGTGTTTCCAAGTTTGTGTGCCGTATGCATCAGACGTTCACCCAACGGTCCATGGGGGTGAGGACAGAGGCTGAGACTGCTGATTGGGTGTCAATGCTTTTATCAGTCATCAGCTGGAAGAGTTTTTTCCTTGTTTTGGATGTGATGCCAATGATATTGTTTCTCTGTGCCTTTATCTTTATGGTGTGGAGAATGATTTTTAGAACTATCGCTATCTTTATAGTTATTGTTTTTGGTGTGAACAGGTCTGTAGGGGAGGCAATTTAAGATGAAACATTACAGTTCATAACACATAATATTACTATAATAATTCCTTCTGTTCCTACTCGGTCCCCCATTCAAGTATAAAACTTGGTATTGAATGCTCAAAATAGCTGCCTGAACACATTGCAAATATCCTCCGAGTGAACAGACTTTCTAAGAAAGGGACTTTGGTTCGACTTTTAGTACGCATATATCTCAAACTTTCGATGAAGCATCTTCCAAATTTCAAAGTAATGTTGAAAAGGTAATCTCTGAAGGACCATGCATAGTTTGATCAATAATGTATGGAAAACTTTAGTAAAACTCTGTGTTAAATTATACAGTATGACCCATATTACTGAGTTAATGCACATTCACCTCATTTCTTATAAGGAAACAATGGCTTCAAGTTGTGTGTTGTTAAGTTACTTTACAGATCTTGAGTCAGCAACTTTTTATGTCCATTTTGGCGTTTCCTTGGAAAAGAGTGATGTTCCAACTTCAGAAACAACATGCAGATGTTGGCAGCTTCAGCAATTGTGACATCTTATGTGAACCTGGAATTTCCCTGAAGATTTAGCTTGTGTTGTTCACTCGAATATTGCAGATTACAGGAGCAAGATGCCATAATTAACACTCATGGCCACCGAAAGAGGAGAGATCTAGTCTAGTCAGTGCAATCCAAAAGAACCACATCCAAACAGATCTAAGCACAAACGTCAAGCTTACAAGGTCTAAGATGACAGAAACGAAAAAGAAAGTGTAGTGATGCATAAAAGATGTTCAGACGTTCAGACTCCATCTGAATACCAAAGACAGCACTTTATCATCACTCATTATCAGTAGTATAATTAGAGTTAAACAGGCCACATTTCAGAAACGCTGTTTTATTTTTTTATTTTTTAAGCAATACAAAAAATATAAAAAGAATAAAGAATACTCTGTATTTTTCAAAGCCCAAATCTTAACTCACCTCCATTTTACTGGGTTACAGCTTTTCTGAGAATTTGTCAAGATAGATTTGAGCAATTAAAACAAGACCAAAACTCGTCAGATTTACGAGAAATGGTTCTCTTGAGCATTTTGTACAGACCCCTATAGCTCCAGATTGTATAGTAATTTGGTTCCACAAGTAAGCGCTCTCTCTCTGTTTCGGTCTGGTTTTTTACTTAGGTTGATGAATTTGAGTGGGTGTCTCACAGAGGAACTCAGAACCCCCTGAAGACCCAAACACAACATCCTCCAGATCTGTGTAATCACTAAAGAACTCTGCATTTCTTAGAACAGAGGAGGGCAAAAGATATCTTATTTCGAAACCTCGCTGTCTCGCTCCAACGTTTCATGTTTTAAAAAGCAAACTTCTGGGAAAAGAAAGCTTTAATTTTGATCCAAGATTACTTTACACACACACAAAAAAAATCATTATACAGTGCACCTCTACATTATACACTCACCTTCCTTTATTTTTGACCCTCTAATTGAAATCAAATACACTAAGGATGATTTTCATGTAACTGTGTAACCTTGAGAAGAAGAAATGTTTTGGTTTTCTCACATCTGACGGCGAAACATAGAATCACTGACATATAGTGGTATATAAAAGGATCATAAATCACTACAACTTGAGTTGTAGAGAATATTATTGAATCGTGATTGAAACTAGATTGTTTTTTGCTATGAGAAGTCACTGTGTTATGACACCATGTGACCATTTCCTAAGACGCAAACGGTGAATTGATAAGACAAAGTTGCTTTTGTGAGAGTATATGGATAAGAGAAAACATTACCTGGGACCTCCGTCAGTCCAGCACTTGTGCTGTTCGGTCTGAACCGGCCTGCCTGGACTTTCATGTTTGGACACAGGACATCTGTGGAGAGACATAAAATCATGAGTGGACAAACTGTAGTATTGAATACGCTCCTCAGTTTTTATTCACTGAACAGCCCTCCACAGGTGTTTGCATAATGGATAGCAATATATTTCTACAGTTAGAAAAGTAATATTTTAGTCCCATTTAAGGTAATAGGATACAAATGGAGTTGGAGTGCAATCTGTGCTTTATTACCAGTGTCTGGTCTCCTGAAACTTCTAAACATCTGCTTTTATGGAAGCAGACCTCATCATTAATTCATACTGTGAAATTAATTTTTTGTTGACATTTTATTGCATGGCTTCAGGTGCCCAGGCAGTCTGCCATGGTATTTTTGCAGTGACAAACCTTTCCATTTAAACGTTTTATGTTAAGACTATTGGCATGATTAGAAAAATGGTGTTGTGGAGAAAAAAAAGGCACATCTTTTCACATTGGAAAAAAATAGGAAACAAGTTTTCTTCAAAGCAACTGCATGTTTTGATCCTACACTGAATCATAAAAAAATAAATAAAACAATGGCTTATTAGAAAACTTTTTCGTTATTCTTTAAATTCAGCTAAAAGGGAAGATTGGTTTCCGACAGCCACAAATGCACGTGTATAGCTATGTGCTGTGATAATGGCCGTGATATAGCCTATTTATGACAGAGAAATGCACCCAGGGTGCACCGAAATCGCACTCAATAACCAGACATCAGCTAGTTGAAATCTAGATATATATTTTTTAACCTGCAAAAGACATTTCTTCTAGAATTTCAGAAGCTCAATAATTTCTTAAACTGTGCTCAAGTTTGCCAAGATACCAAAGACTATCACCATAAGTCAAATCTTAACAGGAACTTAAACATCCCATAATATTTTGACAAAATCATATGATTTGACTCATTATCAACAATGATGTTATAGTTCAACCAAAAATGAAAATTATGCCATCATTACTCATCCTCAAGTTGTTTCAAACCTGAATGGGTTTCTTTTTTGTGTGTGTGTTGAACACAGAAGATATTTTGAAGAATGTTAGTAACTAAACAGTTGATGGTAGCCATCAATTTCCATATTATATATAAAAAAAATGAAAAGAAAAAAAAAACTATAGAAGTCAATGGCTACTGTCAACTGTTTGGTTAGCAACATTCTTCAAAATATCTTCTTTTGTGTTCACTAGAGTAAAGGACGTCATAATTTTCATTTTTAATATTAAAGGAATAATACCAAAACACATTTAAGATATCTTATTATATTTATTTATCAGGAACTGTCACATATGAGCCAACAATAATTATATTCTGAGCAGTAAACCTTCCCTACTTTGAAGAGGAGTGATTTTACTAGCAGCTGAAGGAAATGAACAGTTGAGAGTGACTGACACTGCAATATGATCCATCTTCCTCTCTGTGCTTGAAGACAGACTGTTAGAAGATCCTTTCTAAGCCCTCCAGTGAAGACGTGTGGCATAAATTACTACCACAGACATGGGCAAAGATACAGATTTGTCCAGTGAGCCTAGATTTTGGTGGAGTGCTGCTATGCTGACGTCACAGTGGTGATAATTTAGGACGTACAAACAGGCAGATTTCAGATGGCGATGCACAGCTAGTGATAGCAGTGATGACAGGACGAAAGACAACACCAGCAGACTTGTTTACTACGGCATCCGTGACGAGAATGTGCTATTTGTAGAAAAGAACTTGCTAGTGCTAAGGAAGGATGCTAATTAAGTCTATATACTTTTGAATGAGTACTTATCGCTTTTATTTGTTTGCTTTTTTGTCACTTTTAGTTGAAAAGAGGGCATAGGAAATGATGTACAGGTGATGTAATTGGCAAATGTTGTGTGCCAGAACTGAATCACCCATACAAGCTCTATAGCTGTTATCTTTAGAGGAACACAGTTTACACAGAAACAGAAATTCTGTTGTGATTCACTCACCCTTTTGCCGTATGCTGTTATTTTTCTGTGAAACGAAAAGTATGCAAAAAAGCATAAAATAGCTACAACATTATCATTAAGTTGTATGCTTTTTTCAACTACAATTATGATACTTAAATTTCAGTAGAATAATGCACAAAATCACACAATAAAACTAAAATATACAATAGATTTTTTTCCCCTTGCTCTCTCTCTCTACCACACACACATGCACACACTCTTGGCATGAAGCAGGCAGACGCCCAAACCACAGCGGCTGATCGCGTCCCTGACAATTGTGTACGATCAGACCCTGTAATTTTCTTTAATCGTTCCTATAAAAAAGTGCTTTGCAATGTTTAAGAGGCCTCAACTTCGCTACGAATTCCACTTTACAAAGGCTGGGTCACTTGACACAATTACGTCTCTGTCCGATACAGTGTCCTCTGACTCTTCCAAACCCTCACACCCCTGAACGAGTCCCTGCCTGGTCCAAACAACAACCTCCTGACCGCCAAAACATAAAGAGCTCAGACGCCCACCCTGTGATAAATTAAGGCTAGGGAAAAGACCACCTGGCTGTCTATATTTGTGTTGTTATGTGAGCCAAGTTATGTTACCAGTACAGCGGACATCCACATATCCTTTTCAGCTATTTACAATACCAAAAGTTTGGAATAATTTAGATTGTTTTTTTTTATACTTTTGAAATATGTCTCTTTATGTTCACAGAGACATGTTTATTTAATCAAAAAATGCAATAAAGCAGTAATATTGTGATTAATTGCAATATTATTTGAATATATTTTAAAGCAGCCTTGAAATATTAGTTTCAAGTAATTTCTGATGGTACACAGATTCTAAACAGCTTCTATCTTCTGTTTCTTTCCCATGCTAATAAGTTTGGCAAGCGGGTACGAAATTCCCCCAAAAAAGGTGGATTGCTTTACGACATCAGTGAATTCACGTATACAGCTCCACTGCGATTGGTGGACTTAGTGATTTGGAGGCACTAGGCAAATTTCAGGTATGACACAATAACTATGTGCTCTTTAACACCTAATCCTTATTTTGCATGCTTTCTCATAGTTTATAATTTATTTATAGCTTCACAATATAAGTAAACAATTAGTCAACCTGATGCTGTTTTTTTTTTCAGATAACAAAAGAAGACATTATAAAAAATATATATTGAATTTCACTTAAGTTCATCGCGATCTGCACAACATTCAGACAATTTCTTATTTACGACGTATCTACATGTTTTCATAATGAGAATATTAGTGAGCTTGCAAAACTCAGCACTTGACAAAACTCTGTGATTTGTTCGGGGAGTGAACATTTGAGTGGTGTAAAAAAAATTTGATGCTCTCCAAAACACAAATACACACTGCGTTTGACAAATATGTTTCGCCAAAATCGCCCCTGGTGATTACAATTTACAACAGTGAATTCCACTAACTTATCTCTAGAAATACATACATACAAACTACGTACATTTGCTTTAAATTTTAATTTCTGTGATGGCAACGCTGGATTTTCAACAACCAATTCTCCAGTCTTCAGTGTCACTCAGTCCTTCAGAAATCATTTTAATATGCTAAGAAACTTGAGGAGCTCTTTGGTTTGAAGTGGACATCTGAGTAGCACTAGAGCCATCTAGAACTCTTGTGTGGTCAAAGCAAAAATAAAACATGAAACATAGAGTGGTGAAGCAGACTTTTGTTGAATCCACACTCTTTACTTTCTGTAATTCTTTCTGTATTACTGCAAACAGGTCATATTGTACCCTTAACCTTTCTAAAACACAAAAAGTAAATCGCTAACTACTAGCAGATCTTAGTCATGCCAGTCTTGTGGTCATTGAAGTTAGGTGTAGAATCAAATTTCTAGTTAGTTAATCATGCACATTGAGTCTTATTGAGATTTATGAATGAATAATTCAGAATGGCTGTATCAATTTGATTCACTGGAAAGATCTGACTCAAAACAATGATTCTCCTTTAACCTCATAGTTTCTTTAGGGGGACTGACCCCACAGTTAGCATGCTGCTAAATGACAAGTAAATGTCATTCATTCATTGTTTTTGACATACCTATTTCCTTTGACTAAAGAAATGACAAGGCAATCTAAAGCCAGTCATGCGTCATTGTTTAAATTTCTAACTGTGTTCTATCGAGGGCAGTTTCCTTCAGCTGTGGCATAAAGGCAGTAATTTAGAGAGTGGCCATGAAACAAAATGATGGACTGAACAGAACATAGCCTTCAAATTGCTGCATTTCCACATTGTTTTACCAAAGACTTTTACATTTATTTTCTTGTTTGCCCCTTGCTTATTTCTTAAAGCACATCAAATCGGGATTGGATTACATAAAAAAAAATCATATCAGAGATGCTAAGGATAATCAGTTGTCAAAATGGCTTTAACTAAACATAAATCACAAAACACCTGCAAAGAGTTTGTAGATGTTGTCGGTTAATGATGTAATGGATGAAAATGCATGGGACAGTTTGCACTATAATGAATTAAGTAATACCAACTGCTAACCACTGAACAATAAAATGTACAATTAATCACTCTGACATTTCAGGCTGGAGAATGATGCAACGTTTTATTGGAAAGTGATGTGTCATATTGAAGACTTTGTGAAACCATAACCAACTATATTTTTGCTATAACTTAAAGTACTTAAACAGCCAGTAAGAAACCTAAAACACCCTAGCAACCACATAGCAACATTTAAAACAATTCATAATGCCAGTATCAGCTACTGAAACAACTCACGTCCAGGTTTTATTGGTTCCACTACGCATACAGAGACAATCCCATTCTATTATTGTGTCCAACACAAAATATTAATCTTTTAGGATAGCATATCTGAATCCTCCAGGCAAGTGTGTGCAATCTTTAGAGACACAAGAAGGGAAGGGGCTTAATCAAATGTTTTCTCTCCTGTTTAAAATACCCGTTAAGTTAATCAAAATCAGATTTAGGAAACCGGGACAACCGATGCTAAAGCAAACATGAACAAAATTAGCATACCCTTCACTATTACTTTGTGCTGCTGTTCTGTTTAGCAGTGTCCCACCACTGATTACTGATCTGACATGCTTTGGTCATGGGTGGACCACCGACCTGAACCAAAGCCCAGATACAATAAATGATGAAACTGTCAAACATGCTTTGCACTTTTCATTTATTTCAAGTATGCTAAAAATGACCCAGTAAGCTTCCTTGACTATCAAAGAACTATAAGGAATACTATACTATGCAAATTTTTGCATTACAGCATTATTTTCATTATATATTCTCATTAGTTTAACACATCCTGGTCAAACACTGTTTGTTTGTTTGTTTGTTTGTTTTTATTTTTATTAAACACTTTTAAAATGTGTACAAAAATTTTAATCATATAATGCAAAAAAAATGATTAAAATAAATCACTAATTAAAATCCAAAAAGTAAAAAGTAAAAACAGATTTAAATTATAAAAACAAATTAAAATAATAATAATAATAATAATGGGAAAAAAATATCCAATTTCATGTTCGAATAGGAAATTCCATTTTTTTTTTTTCTTTGCCCAGAAAGATGTATAATCTCATTACGGGCAATCAAATTTCATACATTAAAATAACACTGATTGTGCTCTGAAAAGAGGTAATTATTTTGATATTTTGAAAGCCAAAGATTAAAAAGTAAAAACGGTTTGGTTAAGCCGAGTTCCACTTGAAACATTAGGACTGTAATTTTCAGGGCAAAAATAACTTGGATCTTGGAGATACCATGTTTTCTAGCCACCAGTATTCTTAGACGCCAACGCTAGTGCCAGATGATCTTGGTTATCACAGAACTGGACTTAATATGCAGTTCCAGCCATTCTGAATGCTTAAAGGATAATCCCTGATAGGACAACAAAGTCTAAAGCTGGCAGTGAGATATTCGAGTTGATATTCCTGCTCTCTGAGTCATGTATGTGGTTAGTCATTCAAGGAGGACCTTTGGTTGGAATCAGGGCAGGTTCAAGGTTTGGGTTTACAATGAATCAGTTGATCTCTTTCCCTTTTTATCTCTCCATCTGCCAAGTCCAAGTGGTTCCATATCTTCCCACAAGGCTGTCTGGCTTAAATTAGGCACAACCTCTTCAAATACCAATGATTGTTTAAAGAGTGTGCCTTCAACAAAAGACTGCTTCACCACAGTATGTTTTATGTTTTATTATTGCTTTGCTCTTGCTACACAATAGTTCTAGATAGCTCTAGTGCTACTCAGATTTCCACTTCAAACTAAAGAGCTCCAAGTGTTGTCACTCTCCCGTTCTCGCTAATTTTAGTGAAGAATGCCAATTCGGGTGTGACAAGCATCCATCATCACTAAAACATACTATGTAGACACATAATTTGTATTTGAACAGTCAATCCAGGCCACATACCTCTACAGTTCCGGTTTATTTATTTTTGAATCTGTATTCATAGATTAATTAATCCAAGCTTGTTATTTGTAATGGCCTCCAAAGACTATCCCACATGCACTTTTAGGTGCTTTGCCTGCGGAGCAGATGTTATCTGGAAAAGCACTTGAGCTTGAGTTTTTCCGTCTCTTGTACTTATTACACCTCTACTCAGAACTCACAGAGGCAAGAAACCACAGAAATGTCCAGGCCAAAGAGCTTCCAGTTCCTGTCCAACAAGTCTTGTATGGCACAGAACAGACCTTCTTGTGAATAGGAATTTGTGCCAACTAAAGCAGATTAAATGTCTGATGTTTTAAATTAACTGTCAAGTCTATTACATGTTAAGTCAACTTCAACCTAAATCTGACTGTGTAAAGAAAGCCATATCTGAAGGTTCTGTATTGGCATCTACAGAGGTGTCTAGATTTTGTCCTGAAGGGACCAATGTCCTGCATAGTGTGGCTTCAACACACTTGTCCGGGAGTTTCAAGTAAGTTTGAAGACCTTGATAAGCTGGTTAAGTTGTGTTATATGTAATTAGGGTTGGAGCTAAACTCCCAGGTAAGTGGCCCTCCAGCAACAGGTATAGACTCCATCATCAACAACCTTTCCACTATGCAAAACATTCTTTGTGGTGGAAAAAGGTTCTTTAGATTATCACATTTTTTTTTCACTCTAAACAAAAATGGTTCTTTTAAGAAATGTTTACTGAACGGTTATTTGGGAAGCCCAAAATAGTTCTTCCAAGGCAGGATGGGCAACTTTGGCCCACTTTACTGTAGAGCTTAGCTCCAGCTGTAATAAAACACATATGAATAGCTAATCAAAGTCTTCAGGATTACATGAAATCTATAGGCAGGTGAGTATGATCAAGGTTGGATCTGAACTGGGTCTTTAGGACCAGAATTTTCAAGATCTATGGCAGGGATGTCCAATCCTGGTCCTGAAGGGCCAACATCCTGCAGGGTTAAGCTTCAACCTGCTCTAACACACTTGACTGGAAGCTGCTAGTTAGACTGGATATCTTTATTAACTGATTCAGGTCTGTTTTATTAGGGCTAGAGTTCAACTATGCAGGTCAGTGGCCCTCCAGGAACAGGTTTGGACATCCCTGCTCTATAGCATTGTTACAAAAAAAAAAAACACTCTTTCTTCTAAGAGTGTACATGGTGCAAAGTCGAACTCATACTCACTTTCACAGAGTCTCCTCCTCAACCTCCCCCTGATCTTGTCAATGGCTTCAAAGTCTGTCACGTGGAACACATGAGCACTTTTGGGTTCCGCTGCGATCTCCTCCAGCTCCTCTCTCAGAGCTTCTCCAATCCCTACAGCGAACAACCTGATTCCAGCAGCCGCTGCAGCAATCGACGGCTCTAAAACAAAATCCTGACTCCTGCCGTCCGTTAGCAAGATTGCCACTTTCTGTATGCCCTTAGAGACAGGCCTCGCCCCTGCCCTCTCTGTAAAGATGGTTTTGGTGGTGAAGCTGATGGCATCTCCAGTTTTGGTGTTCCCACCCAGGTAACGGATGTTCCCAGCAGCACGCTTGACCTCCTCAAGGGTTTTGTACCCGCCCAGGTTGAATTCTGTGGTGGGACGGTCACTGTAGCGAACCACAGCCACACGTGTCTTCTCTGCACCTACATCAAAAGATTCTACCAGGTTTGCCACCCATTGCCTGATCTTCTCAAAATTTTCCTTGCCCACACTGGAAGAGGTGTCCAAGATGAATACCAGATCATAGTGAACGTTCTTGCAACCTGGGACAAAGAGATGAAATTTTTCACAATTTCCATATACAGTTTAGCCACAGATTTATGAGGTTTGTTTTTCCGCCATGGTCAAGATAGATAATACATGAGCTGAATATTGCAGAGAACTCCAAGCTACTATTATGTCAGGTTCAAAACCTCAGTTAGCACATATTACAACAAGCTAAAGTGAAACAGAGATGTGGTTAGGGGTCATGGAAACTGTATATTTAGGCTAGTATGTGACCTCACCTGCCCTTTGTCCTTCAACGCTGCCTCCGTACAGAGTCAGAGCCAGTATGGTAAGGACCAAAGAGATCCTGGCCCCAGATCGAAACTTCATCTCCTTCTCCGCTGTTGTTTGCTGATATTCCTGCTAAGGTGCGATGATCATCAACTTGCTGCTCCTGTAGAGACATGAGAACAAATGTGAGGTGATCAGTCATTTGGACTCTGAGCTGAGTTTTATTGAACGATTGCAAACAGAAGTGGAGTGTATGATTCATGTTAGCTCTGTGCTAACCGATGTACTGCTGCTCCCCACATTAATCCTGATTTGTACTTTCCAAGTTGCCGTTTCAGTTTGAGCTGATAACAAGATGAGCCATGCTCATAAACACAGTATATACTGTAAGTGAATACAGGGCTATCTATTTTATTTATTTAGTCTAAGGCACTGTTTTTCGTTACCTTTAAAGACATCACTCTTGTTCACAATACTTTAAATAACATAAATACACAAATTATATATATATATATATTTTTGGTACAAAGTGTGACGTACTGTAAATATTATTCCATGAGATTCATCCATATATGTGTGATGGACACCTCTGGAAATGCAGTTGCTCCAAACTTTGAAAGTTGGTGATGCCAGGAATATTGTTAAGTGCATGGTAAAGAAATAATGTGTGTTATCTGATAGATATACAGTAAGTATACATTAGCAAAAGTTCCAGCAAGCCAGAGTAAACATGGAGGGGTAACAGGAAGACAAATCAGAGAAAGTTTTACGTCCAACTGTAATTCATTCCCCCATTCACTAAACTACATTCCAACCCTCTGGCTAAGCTGAACTGATGTTTTGCTGTAAATAGGGTGTTGTTCTGACTGGTGTACCATGAGCCCCAGGGAACACACTGTTTTAGAGACCGAGGGAACAATGATGGGAAGTATTGAATTATGTTTTTTCAGTGCCTTGATGACGATTTTCAGAGCAGTCTCTTCTCACAGGTAGTTCCATCTAAACTGTCTAACTTTAAGATGCATAAATTGCATTGTTTTTGCTAAGTTTTTTCACTAGACAATACAGTGAATTTCATCAATGGGAAATGGGATCCTGATGACCAGGTAAAAAAATGGCATTGATTCAGTTAGTGAGTTAAAAGCCCCCCTCATAACTTTCCAGTGCTAGTAGCTCAATTTTGAATCTGTCAGGGCAACAGAAAAACAGTCCTGTTCCTCGTGAATTGCCGGCATGACGCCTCCTCTCACACAATTCAGTGTCTTTTCTTTGTTGCCTTCTCTAACTCATTCCTCTCCCTCCTTTTTTTTCTTTCATGAATGTTTGCATTATCATCTTATGACCCAGAAAGCCTTGCTTGCGCATTGCTTTTGGTCTTAAAAGCCCACAGTATCTCTCGGCATGATAAGCTCTTTGAATCTTCTGACCAGAGCAGGTCTTCTTATGTTTCTTTGATGCTGTGAAAGTATCCCTCATTCATTTAACTACTGTCCCAAAGTATAACCAGAGCATTTGTATATTTCCATTAAACAACATTGTCTGTTTTGCAGCTACATGTATCATCTTTTCATTCAACCAGCTGGTATGTTGGCTGGTATCTCTATGGACATCGTTTTATCAGCCCTCTGGTCACGCTTTTGTTTGAAAAAAATATATATATTTTCATAACTAAAATTGAATGCTTTTGGGAGTGAACCATTCTGTTCACTGCAACAAATGTTGTTTAAAACACATTTTACAGTACACATTATGTGGTCAATGTCCAGAAGGACATTAAAGGAAGGTGTGTGCAGATGTCCTTAGACCCTCCTGAAAGTGAAAATTACACAGACAGTTAAGACATGTCTAAGTTAAGACATTTAGGGACAAAGGTCATGGTCATCCACAGCCTTCTCTTTCCCTTACCAAAAGATAATATACTTCAAGTAAGTTCAAGTAAAATTCAAGTATATTTTTAAGTATACTTTATGTAGCAAGTATACAAATATCAGTGTTCTAGTAGTATACTTGTAAGTGTACTGTTTTAATACTCCTTGGGACTAAATTGGCCCACTTTCTAGTATATAAAATATACTTTTAAGTATATTTTAAGTATAACAGTAGGAAACTTTGAGTACACAACTATTTTACCTCTATGTTTGTAGTTTGTACTGCAATTGTAGGTAATTTTCGGGAACTTATATGTATGCTGAAAGTTTACTAATTAAATACTTTGTACACTTTGAAGTAGTATAGTCTCAGTAAACTACTAGTTTAGTAGTTTATAATGCAAGTATATATTTAAGTGAACTCTATATCATACTTTAAGTATCCTATTATGTCCCTATTTAGGTTTGAATTTGTATATTAACATACAAAGCATCCAAAGAAAGAACAAGGTATCTGATGGTATCTGAAAAACATTTTATTCTAGCTTCATGCATTTTTTAACACTTTAATGTGGGTAAGTTTCATAAAAAAATAAAGAAATAACGAATTGAACAAAAAGCTGAAACTGACTGTGAATTGGATTCAGAATGATAATCAAAATGTAGATGGAGTCAATCAACACCCCAAAGCTTGACTGTAATTATTACCTCTTCATCAGTTGACATTTTACTCTATAATGTTACAGCTTTGATGCTGTTTCATGTCAGATTGTTAGATCACATGTGTTAGTATCTGTTGTTTCTTTTTTCATCACTTGCGGTTTTTTGGGAAATTCTGCGCAGAAGATTTGTACTAGCGCCCTCTACCGTATAACAATGACAACTCGGATTCTAGGAGTATAGCTCAAATATATTTCGAATTTTTGTAAGTATAAGTCAAATATACTTAAATGTCATATGTCAAGTATATTTCTGAGGAGTACACAAAGCCCATTTCTGAGAAGTACATAAAAAGTATACTAATAGCACACTTGAATAAACTTCTTTTTCTTAATGGTTACAGCCCTACAGTCAAAATAAAGGTTCTTAATCGGCATCTGTGGTTCCATGATGAAACTTTAAAACCCATGGAATCTTTCCATTTCTCTAAAGGTTCTTTTTTTGTGAAAAAGGCTCTGGATTATTAAAATGTTCTTCAATCTTCAGTCTGATCTACTATCATTTGGTTACCAGCCGTTTGACCTACCATTCTTTCTTTACCTGCCTGAAACCCTACAGTTGTTTTCTTACATTACCAGTCCTAAGACCTACAACTTTTGGATCACCAGCCCCTCTGCCTGAAACCTTTCGATTACTAGATCTAAAACGTTTAGTTTACCATCCCTACAGTTTACAATCATATGGTTACCAGGCCTATGACCTGCATTCTTTTCATCGACCACCTTACAACTTTTTAGTTACTAGTCATACAGGAGGATAACGTACTATATTTGGTTTACCTGCTCGATAAGCAACAAGGTTTTGGTTACCAGCTTTATGACCAGCATTTTTTTCATCAACCTTTTAGTTACCAGATGAACAGTATCACACACTATTTTTTGCTTTACCAGCTCTATAAGCTAAACATAATTAATATTCTATAGAAATATTTTGGTCACATATTTTTCATCAACTAACATACAACTTTTAGTTACTAGACATACAGTATAATATACTATTGTTTGTTTAACAGCTCAGTAACATACAATTGTTTGGTTACCAGCTCTATAACCTGGATTATTTTCATTGACCTCCTTTTAGTTATTATGAATGATTTTTGATTTAACTTGATTACTTACAATATTTTGGTCACCAACCCAATTGACTAACCTTACCTCCATCATTTCATTCTTAAACAATTTTCAATTTCCACAACCATCTAAAGTCAGTTTTTATCTTCTTTTTTTATCATCTGCAGTTACATTTCTAGTTTTAAGGCTCTGAAACCCTTTAGTGTGTCTATCTCCACTAACACTCCATGGTCTGGCTTCGGCCAAACTCCAAACTCTGCTAAACGACCAGCATGGGAGCAACCTGCAGATGAATAATCCAGAAAGCTTCACTCTTCCCCTTCTGAAATGTAAAAACCAGCCTTTCTTTCTTTTAAAGTTCTCCAAAAAAAAGTAGAAGAACAAAGAAAGCATGCATTGTAGACCAGACTGAGGTATCGAAACATGATGGCTACTCTAGAATAAAATATAAAAAATTAAACACTATAACATAGGTGTGTGTACTGATGGGATATGAATGATAAACTTGTCTCTTACCTGTGCTGTCAATTCATAGGAACAAGAAGTTCTTCTTTAACCTCTAGAAACACACCTCACAGACACCTGAAGTGTCAAAACAGCATCCTCCCAGAAATAAAGCTCCAGGTAAGGTCATACACAGGTGTGATGACACACACACACAGACACACACACAGTAATCCTGCAGTGAGGAGCAGAGTGTTGTGGAGTCTGCTCTCCTCTGCTGTTTGGTGGGAGGGATGAGAGACTGCTCCTCTAAGTGTTGGGTTTCAGTGGGGACGGGATGGCTGCCCTGCCCTGTTCATGCACATAAAATAGAGTTCTGACAGTCTGCGCCAATTATAGAGCAACTTCCTGGGATGTTTTGGTCACTTTCTTTCTCCTCATCTCTTTCTTTTTCTTTCACTCACATTCCTTCACTTTCTCTCTCTCTCTCTTGTCTCCTTGGCTTTAAGGTTAGAGTTTTCTTTCTAGGCCAGGCTGAGCCAACCACAGGTTGCCAGTGGGGCTGATGGGTAAATGCTACACAACGTTTTGTCTATGAAATATGTCAAATGAGTGAAGCAGTTTGAAAAGTTGAATAATGAAGAAAATGTGAACAGAGTGGTTCTTTTCAAATGTAAATGCTCCAGGGTTGTGCAAAATTCGTAATAGAAACATTGGCCCCATTTCAGTCAATGAAATTCATTAAATGAACAGGAAGTTGAATTGTAATTTATAGGAATTTATAGAATTATAATTCAACGCAGGTAATGCATACCAAGATATAAAGTGTTCTTCCACCTGTACATTTTTATATTATTTATTTTTTGTATTTATTTTTTTTTTTACATGGAATGACATAAATATAACTAATACAAATTATACTGTAGGTATGGCATTCCAAACATTGGAATTGTAATTTCAGAAGCATTCAAACCTATTGAATACAATACTGTATATAGTTAGTTTTATAGTTTATACAGCTCAAACTATTCCAATACTTCAGCTGGTTTAACACAGGGGTGTCCAATCCTGGAGAGCCATTATCCTTCCGAGTTCAGCTCCATCCCCAATTAAACACACCTGAAGCAGCTAATAGTAAGTCTTACTCGGCATACTAGAAACTTCCAGGCATGCTGTGTTGAGGCAAGTTAGAGCTAAACTCTGCAGGACAGTGGCCCTCCAGGTACTTCGTTGAAGACACCCAATCAAAAAACAGAACTTCTAACCCACCAGTTCTGTACAACCAATGTAACCCATTTCATCCGACCCATTTTCTGCATCTGATCTCTGCAACCGTTTTATATACTATGTTGAAGAATCCATGGGATTGAATCAAGCCTATTTTAAGCGCAATATACTGGAAGTGATTGTGGTTCAGTCATGTTTTATTCATTAGTGAGACTTTGAGACCGTGTGTTCGCACTGATTTAATCCTCTTAAGATGGTGTTTATTTTTATTGTTTAATCTCATGACTAAAATATGAGTTATTTCTAGTTCAGTAAAACAGAGAGATAGACAGAACAATGGATGGACTGATATAGATAGAACAACAGATGGAAGGAATAAACCATGGATGGATGGATGGATGAAACAAGAGAGACAGATAGATAGAAAGGACTATGGAATTGTATAGATAGAATAATGGATGGCTGGATAGATACAGATAGAACAATTGACATACAGAAAGACAGAAGGAATGACAGATGAATGAATGGATGCAGTAAATAGAATAATGAATGGATGGATGGATAGACAAATACTTTTAATATCTTTAAACAAAGATATTTTAAATCAAAATAGCATCTAAATCTCTCAGAGGAAACCCAATTAAAACTGTTTGTACCTTAAGAGATTATTGTGTTAACTACACTGAGCTCACGTCAACAGACAGGACTCCTGTTGTTTTTTTCTTATTTGACCATCTTGTTCTTTGAGTCTGAACATGCCAGATCTCCTGTGCGCACGCTGTGTCTCTGAGGACCCCTGCTTTCTCGTCTTTTCCTTTTTCCTCCTGTCTTACTTTTCATGTCTCATCTGGGCATCTCACCGCAGAGTACTTTCACAGACGTGGGACACACAGTAAATCCCATCTTTATGCACAGTAAAACATATCAACAACCGAGCCGCAGAGCAAATAAACATCTGACAACAAAACTGCTCAGGAAGTAACTGCTTCGTCTCGTTGAAGAGAAACAAGATCTATTTCCATCCTCTATCTTTGTAAAGGGGTCCCGCTGGAGGTCACACTAACTTTAGCTCAGGGCAAAGTCCAGCAGAGGACAACTGATGGAGCAGCACAGATGCAGATCTATAAGTGTGACAAGGAGGTGAAGTGAAGTTCACATGTGCTTTGAGCTTAAGGAGACATGTAAGAATATAAATGTCATTCAGACATGAAGATTTTATTATGGAAACATTTAATTACAGCTTACATCTGAATTGTGGAAAGAAGGCTTTTGTATTTGCTGCCTGTTACTTTAATATAAAGCAAAAATTATAACTCTAGTGCCTCTATATCAGCATCTTAAATGGTGTTCTCCTTTGGTAGCCAGTTGATCAACAACAAATAACACAAACCAGCTTGGGTCAGGCAGACAGACAGACAGACAGACAGATCTGTATGTGTCAGACACAGCAAAATTTCATTGATTTGTGTAAAAAGGAAAAGAAACACAGTGATCATTTAAATTTTTACTGGCTGCCATAAACAGTATTGACAAATTTGTGGCTTAGACTGTCAATATGGGCGTTCTATTTTTAGCAAAAAAAATCAATAATCATTAATGGATTGTATAAGACTCAAAAGGAAAACTGTATTCAGATTTGTCAACTGTAGCATTCTGCTAGGAAATAATTTTGTTTTATGATTAAAAACTGCACACTTGAGCGATTTACTTTCTCCTTGATAAAATCATTTAAACCTAAATCAATATTTTAAGGCATTACACCGCAAGTACATAGGGTAATTTATAGATATAATACATTTTTACCAGGACATTAATCACAGTGCTTTTTTATTTTTATTTTATTTTTTAATGTCATGTTTATATCTATAGGCAAATCAGGAATTATTTAATAAAAAAATGCACTATGTATGCATACACTTCCATAACCTAAATCTGAACATTATGACACATTGCAAAAAATTAATAAATAAAATAATAATTTAGTTAGTGGTGTAATCATTTTCATTTAAAGGTCCTTCCTGATCTGAGTTTATTTTAAGATAATCAAAGTATAAATATACCCTATATATTTAGATCAGTAATGTTATGCTGTTTTCTACATTACAGCAGGCTTCATCTCAGCTGTTTTCCCATCTAAACCCAAGAGGGAAAATCCTCCATAAACATGACTCTAATGCCATGTTCAAGTCTCTAACCCCAACAGCACGTGCTGCACTTCCTCTTCAGGTCAGAGAGTCAGAGTACGGCTTCCGGAATGTCATTAACAGCCATCCGTCTCCCAACATTACCCACTGCCTCAGTCCAGGGTTCCCGTGGGTTCCTCCATGATGCCCTTTCCAGCACACGGCTGGCGTCTTGAAGGGCCTTCTCAGCACAGTGTTGACCCTTGCCAGGGCCAGCTGAGGCCAGTTTTCTCTCATCAGCAGATAATCCACCTGCTGATGAGCTGGATTTGCTTTGATCCTCTTCTAGCCGATCGGTTCTTCGCAGTCTTAAGCGCCGCTTGACTGCATCCTGGTTCTTAGCGGGAGCGGCTGATTGGCTGTTTTCATGCTCTGATTGGCAGACATTTTCGGGAGCACATGTTGAGTGGACTGTTGGATTACCTTCCATATGCTCTGCCTCTCTCCCCGCTAGCCTATCAGAAGCAAGCTTGAATTGATTGACAGGTAGCTGTGGTTTGTGTGGCTCTGTGATGGTACTCAGCGGGGAGCGTCCTGGCGATTTGTCTGGGGCGTCCTGCCAACAAACTTTTGCTTTTCTCGGATAGGTCCCATCCGATTTACAGCCTGCTGCTTTGGCCTCCAGAGCACTTTTGAGCTTCTGCCGCTGCACCTCTAGGGGGAGCTCTAGCGGAGTGAGTTTCAGAGGGCGTCTCGGGGGGAGATTCTCAGATTGTTGCTCAGAGGGCTGAGCTGGATTCTCAGCATGTGTTGATAAGAGATGGAGGGCAGGTGTGCGTGAGAGACGGCCCTTTTTAGACACCAGCCGAATGTCACAGCCACTTACATGGATCATTGCATTTTTCCCCTGACAGATCAAACTCTCCTGCATCTGTAACACACAAATGTAGAATTGTGACAATGACAAGTATTGTATACTGACAATAAGATATAATGGAACATGTATCAATAATAGGCCTACACACAAGCAGTGGAAACTTTGGAGACACTTGAATTTGTTCCTTAAGATTATCTGATGGCTTATGCTTAATAACTGTCACCCATTCCCTCGGTGGGACGCCTACGTTTACTTCACTATATTACCATTAAATCCTAATCTAATCATGACAAACTATATATCGTTGGAGACTCCTAAATAGATATTTTACCAGTCTTTTTTGTTAAAAATAATGTAGGAAAAGTAATAGATTAATTTATGACAAGAGTGCACCTCAAAAACCTACAGTACATCATAACAGTAGTTTTGACCTTTGTCAAAAAAAGTCTTCTTTGTTGCCTTTTTCTCTATCACACTTTAGAAATCATCAGAAATGATATATCACTTGAAAACTTAAAATTTCTAAATTAAATATTGAAACCCATATTAAATTCAAACATTGCATTATCAAAAAATAATAGTACATCAAAATCATGTTACAAAATCATGTCATTCCCTCCTGGTGGAATAACCTCTCCAACTCAATCCGAGCAGCTGAGTCCTTAGCCATCTTCAAGAATCGGCTTAAAACCCATCTCTTCCATCTTTAAACTATCCTTCTAATCTTTTTGTATTCTATTTTCCTTTCATTTAGGCTATTATACAATTATAAAAAAGACCTCTTACACTAGCTTGCTCTATTCTTTTTCTATTCTATCTGTTTATTGTTTCTTTATTATATTATTTAAAAGCCCTTGCTATGTGTACTGCGTTTAAGCTAACTGAGACTTGTTATAGCACTTATATATCATTACTCTCTTGTTAATTTTGATTGCTTCCACTGTCCTCATTTGTAAGTTGCTTTGGATAAAAGCATCTGCTAAATTAGTAAATGTAAAATGTTTTCAGTCATGAATTATAAAAATTTAGGTTTGGATCATGCATTTTCAAGCATGTTCATAAATGTGAGTGACAGTTAACAGGTTAAACATTTAGGTTTTGTAAAAGCAATAATGTGCATGAATATGAATTTCTTCATAAAAAATGAAAATGTTAAAAATGAAAATTGACAGTTTGTTTTTATTATGACAATTTTTGATATTCTAAAAAACTTCTTTGTTACACTTTGGTGCCACAAACTGTTTTATTTCTGATGCAAAAAGACGCCAGTTTAATTGCAAAAGTGGAAAACAGGAAAATGCATCATCACAAAATAATAATTTGCCATGCTTATAATTCATACTAAAATAGAATTACAAGATTTTTTTTATAAGATTTATTATTATTTTTCTGTTTTGTATTTGTGGCTTGTCCACAGATATTTTGTGACATCAAAATAACACATTTTGTTAATTTGGTAATAAGAATAATACTTTTCTCTCACGGAGAATAGAATAGAATAGAATAGAATAGAATAGAATAGAATAGAATAGAATAGAATAGAATGCTTAAATACTCACAACTGATGCCATAATTTCCTGAGTGTTTTTTTGTCAAATCATCAGGCCCTGTGTTTGTTTTTCCTCTGTCCTGCATGAGACCGTGACTCTGCAGAGAGAGAGAGAGAGAGAGAGAGAGAGAGAGAGAGAGAGAGTGCATTAGACTGACAGCTGTCTTAGAGGCTGACAGCAAGATCCTTATGAGGATTGGGGTCAGTGTGCAGGTGTGTGATCTCTGCTGGTATCAAAGCCAGCTCTCACACACACGCGCACACAAACACACTCACACACAAACCCACATGTGTTCTCTTGAACACATGGCCACCTTTCCTCTTAACTGACAAACACATTTTGTTTTCAAACGTTTAGTAGAAAATTATTATTTTGTGAGCAGCCACAAGATGGCACTACAGATTGCAGTTTACTACAATATGAATAATGCATGCTATGTACTGTATACTGCCTAAAAACAAAAAAAACAAATGGGCACAACAGTTAACATTTTATTTTAAATCAATGTATGCATTCATTTCAAAAATAAAATATTGTGTCAAATAAAACATAATTGCTTTGGAATTGAAAGGCCAAGTTAAGCGTATCACATTGTGGAATACAGAATTCACTGCAGTATGTTTTGCTTGGACATTCTCAGAAAAAAATAAAAATAAATAACAGCTTGTCACTGGGGAAGTATCCTTAAAGGGAAACCTTTGTACCTTCTAAGGTACATATTACTATACTAAGGTACTAATATGCACCCCTTGGGGGCAAAGGGTTTTATTTATTTTTTTACGACAGTGTACTGTATATATAGCACATTTTGGCAAATTATTCACCATTTTTCTGACAATTATGAATTCTCTGGCTAAAAACAACAGATAAACTCTAATGTGGAAATGCAAAGCAAACAAACAATCCCCTATTTTGAGGATCTTACTCTCCATTTGTGGAGTGGAATGAGATATCCAGTGGCCTAATCTTCTGTCCGAGTCTTCATAGTCACCCTGAAATCCTCTTCTTCCATGCTGGGGCTGATGGGATTATATGTATGGCCGTGGTGTTGAGTGAAGCTGATCCTGGTGACCCAGAGCAGGGAAATTGCTGTCGTAATCCAGACCCGATCCGAGCGCTGGAAAAAACAGAGCTGACCATATATTTACACAGTATGAGTGCAAAGACACCGAAATTGGTTTCAAAAGGGCAACAGGCATAAAAAGCATCAGTGCTCAAATCTGCTGAAGAATTGTAACAATCTGCCTGAAACCCTAGGCCTTCAAGCCAGCTGTATCCATCTGTCCTGATCCGCTCGCTCACAGATGGAAGTGTTCAGATGGAAGCAGCTGATAATTCTGTTTTTGTGCACTTCCTGTCTCCATATTAATTTTTGCTCTGGTTCATGATATTTTTTGGGCTGTGAGGAGCTAGCAATGCAATAACACATTCACTTCAAAGCCAGCACAGGCGAACACCACATCAACTTTGAATACTTATAGACCTTATGTAGCTCCGCCCCTTTTTAGTGCCGCACTCGTTGTTTGTCTTCTGTCTTCTATTTTTATTTCTACAGCATCAAGGTAAGCTTGTAAGAATTTATGAACAATTGCTCATTTTAAAATCTTCCACTACAATACATAAGATAACTTTCATTAATTCCACAATAAATAAATCCACTTCACCAGCTAATTACAGCTAAAACAGTGATGCTACCGCAAAAACAGAAGATTTAAAGGGATACTCCACCCCAAAATTTTAATTTTGTCATTAATCAGTTACCCCCATGTCGTTCCAAATCCGTAAAAATTCCTCTTCGGAAACTCAATTTAAGATATTTTGGATGAAAACCGGGAGGCTTGAGACTGTCCCATTGACTGCCAAGTAAATAACGGTATCAAGGACCATAAAAGGTATGAAAAGTCATCGTAAGAATACTCCATTTGCTATCAGACGTGCAATCTGGGTTATATGAAGCGATGGGAAAAATTTTTGTTATGGACGAAAAAAAATAAACCATTTTATTCAATAATTCTTTTGTCAATGGTCTCCTCTGTGTCACTCCATATCACCATGCTGCGTCTTTTGTGTCCTCCGCTCCACAAGGATGCGCTGTTTCTACGTGTATTTCGCTTTGATTTGAAATAAAACAGCGCATCCTAGTGGCGTGGAGGACACAGAAGAGCGTACACAGCATACAGTGGTGGAGTGAGGAAACCGTTGAC
>NC_068389.1:23792646-23827646 GCF_023724105.1 Carassius gibelio | reverse complement strand
GAGAAACCAGTCTAATTTTGGGTCCAGAGAGAACACACTCTTGGCGCACTCTTATTGACAGCACTAGAAACAGAAAAAGAGTTTGGCAACATGGTTATTTGCAAACAGTAACTGTCAAAAAGTCATGCACACAGATGTGAATAGTGATTGTGTTGGTAAGTCCAAGTGCTAAGCAGTTACTATTGACTAAAAACTGAAACCGTGAAAATACTTTTCTTTATTATTATTATTAAATTAAACACTAACAAAAAAAATAGGATTTAAATATATATATATTTATATTAAACAACATTTCTCATTTTAATTGTCTAATGTCTAATAACTAAATCTGAAGAAAAAACTATAAAGACATTTTTAAAAAATAGAGGGTAAATGCACAAACTTTAAATTTTAATTAAAACTGATTCAAAATATTTAAATAGAATCTCAGAGATACTACAATAACACTGATGAATCTAGTTATATATATATATATATATATATATATATATATATATATATATATATATATATATATATATATATATATAAATATTGTGTTTGTTTTGAAATAAATATGAACTGATAATTAAAATAAAATGTTAAAAACCTTCAATTTAGTTCAGCTAGGAGCTTTTACTTGCAACAGTTTTAATTGATGTACCAAAACAACAAACTAAATCTGAAATAAAAATGAATAAAAACTGTATATAATGTAGACATTAAAAATGACAAAAGACAACAAAATTAAACCTTTAAAATTAAAATGGAAAATACAAAAATAAAATCTAATTCATAATATGAAAAAAAATATATGTTCTCAATTATACTAAAATAACACTATTTGCAGTACATAAAATATATGTGCATATATACATTAGAAACACTTACCATCACCAGTAAAGCTAATGTATGTGTTTATGCAAATTGTCAAATGACACAGAAACTCAGCCAATCAGAGAGCACTCGATAAGAGAAGATTGAAATTGACTTTTTTTTTTTTTTTATTCAAATTTTTAATTCACCCCAAGTCATATGAAGATTTCAGCCGGCCACACTATGTCATGCACACACAACAAATAAGACAAACAAACAAATTGAAATGCTCGTTGCAAGTTTTCTCAATAAAGGCAAAAACAATAAACAGTATGTTGTTCTGACAGTTTGAATCCGTATCATGACAGATCCCCTTCTTTAGTCGGACAGGGTCACACAGATTATTTGATGCAGTTGATAATGCATTCTATTGCAGAAAGAGTTTATTGTAGAAATAATTGCAAAGCAACATGTGGTGATGATTGTGAATAATCAGAGTTAAACAGCAGCAGGAATCACACTGCTGTGGGTGGACAGACAGAATTAATAGTGCAATATTCCTGTAGCATTAAGACAAAAATATAGTAGCTGAGAGTAAACAAATGAAAAAGTGCTGGTCAAAACAATTGTTTTTCTGCTGATAGATGATAGAAATGCAAATTTGCAATAGACAATTCAATTATACAGTATGTAGGGGAGACTGAGGCTAGCTGTAACACTGTGAATGTATCGAGTATATATATATCTCTATATATATATATATAGATATAGATATATATATATATATATATATATCAAAGGAATAGTTTACCCAATAGTGAATATTTGCTGAAAATCAATATATGGATGAGTTTATTCCGAACAGATTTGGAGAAATTTAGCATTACATCACTTGCTCACCAATGGATCCTCTGCAGTGAACGGGTGCCGTCAGAGTGAGATGCTGATAAAGCAGACGAAAACATCACAATAATCTACAAGTAATTCACTCCAGAGTCCAGTCCATCAATTTACGTCATGTGAAGTGAAAAGCTGAATGTTTGTAATAAATTCATTAAGACATGTTTAATTGCAAACCAGCGTAGCTTCCAGCTAAAATACAAGTTCTCTATTCTTATTATTGCTTCCTGCAGTGAAAAAGTAGAAACAGGAGAGAAATATGCACAAATCAAGCAACGTTTATGGGAGAAAACAGTCCAAAACAATTCTAAACAAATATGTCGGTGGATTTTGATGTCGGAGAACAACAGGAGATGGACTTTTTCATTGGAGGAAGCGTTATTATGGATTATGGACCTCTGTTTTGGCCAGAAGTGATGGTTGAAAGTTTAAACATGTTGGATTTGTTTCTTACATGCAGCTTTTCACTTCACAAGATGTTAACTGATGGACTGGAGTGGTGTGGATTACTTGTGGATTATTGTGATGTTTTTATCAGCTGTTTGGACTCTCATTCTGACGGCACCCATTCACTGCTGAGGATCCATTGCTGATACATTTCATACATTTCTCCAAATCTATGATGAAACAAACTCTGATAATCAAAACTAATTTTTCCATTTTAGTGTCAACTATCCCTTTAACTCCTGTCACCCTATAATATCAATAACAATTTGCTATTTAATAATTAATATTATGATTAAATGGAATGTGTATATTTATCTCATCTTATAAATTAGGTAATGTATTTTGATACACCTGATTTGTCAATGCCCCTCCACAACAGTGGATCTATTGCCAATCATAAAGTTATTACATTTCTTCAAGTCCATACATACAAGCTCATCTGTCTGTGTATTTCTTACCAGGTTATTACATATAGAATGCAAGTACAATTTATTGATGTAAAATACATGTTATTACCCCAGGAGCCATCATGTACGTACATAGGTTAAAGTGACAACAAATAAAAAGTGGAAAATAAAGCTTTTTTGTTGTGTTAGTGAAACAGTGGACACATTTCAGACAGTGTTTACACTAAAATACATGTTTGTGCATTGTTTGGGTGGCAGCGGCATTCGTGAGGATTAGTTGCTTTGGTTTTATTTGATTTAATGTTGTCCATGGGAATTCATGGGGGAGCTTTTGCTTTGAAAACTATTTTAATTTGTTTGCTTCTATATCTGAATATGAATTGGAGTATGTGCCTTAATGAAATACAAACTCCACATTTGAAAGATACCCCTTTAAGGCACATACAGTATGCTGAATGCTGTAAAAATGGGAATGCATCTGAGTTTAAAATATGTCTTTGTAATTTGTCAAGGATATAACTACTTACAATATATGCACTGTACAATATTATAAAATGGTAGCGATTTACATACATTTACATGAGTGCTGCAAGATATGCTGTGAAATCCAGAATGTCAGACGTCAATTTGATTGGTATTAGACGGGTGAGCTGTTTGAGCCTGGAACCGCTTCCCGCTGGCAGCCTCGGGAATTGGTTAAAAGAGTGCACGGTAGCACTGGAGACCCTCAGGAATTTCTCTCATTAATTAGTCTTGTCTGAAACCAAATTACTTTAGCTGGCACTTTGGGCTTTGCATACCTCAGTGATCCAAATCAAGACAATTACTTGAGATTTATTTTTCAAGAAAACATCGGCAAGAGTCCAGTCCAAACCTGAATCATGCTATCTGTGTCACATTTGATCTAATTTATAATTGGCCATCTGCCTAAGAATCTTGAATTTTAGATGAAAACTTCACCACCCTGACTGCTTCTGATTTATTTTGCCACAGAGGTAAAATTACAGACCAACTCTCAATTAAAACTGGCGAAATGAAATGGACATCTAATCTTATCAAGGAAAACCAAAAAGTGAAAATTAATGCAGCCTTCTACATCCATAAAAAAAATCCTTAAGCTATTATTTGCAATGTCATTTTATTGGTTAGTAAGTGTCAGAGTTGAAGTCTTGAAGACCTATCAAGACCACATTGCTCCATCTAGTTCCAGATTTAATATTGGTTTAGGGTGAAGAAAAGGGTCCACTTATGAACTAAAGATGATAACTCAGCCAAATTCAACATGGTGTCTTCATGATTACAGAAAATTAGTAAAATGCCTATGGCTTTGAACGGCTTTTTAGCCACTGTACAATGTGAATGCTGCAATTAATTCAGCATCTTCTCTCATACTTGGACAGGCATTGGTCTGGATTTGGGCCTTAATGTGTCAAGTCTTGGTCTGGGTCTTGTAGTGGGTCAGGTCTTGACTCCAACTCTGGTTTATTGGATGATCCTAACTGTAACACAAATACTGCGATTTTATATCCAGGATACAGTAAGACATAGTAAAATAGTAAAAAACAAAACAAGTTCAGTTTAAAACCAAAAAGTGACATGGTTGCTGTTATATCAGAAATGCAATTTGGTTAGTGGACAAAAACACTCTCTACCACAAGCAGAGAAAGGGAGCTGTTGATTACATCCACACCGCTCCTAAAAGAGGAGCAACTATGCTTTTCCATCAACATCAGAGCAATTTTTAGGCCTATGAGGTACCATCTCATTTGCAGGGCATCCTCTGAAGACATCATAAAAGTGTGAAATACATAAATAACTGTCTTTATTGATGCATTTAAATAAGTCTCATTCAAATAAATGCCATGGTTATGGCCGAGAGAAAAGCAATCATTGCTAGGGTTAGCATACATTATACATTGATTGTTCACAATGGAATAATAGTCGTGCTGTTTATATAAATAACGATGAATAACAATCATCTTCAATGCCGCTACGTTCCCATTTGTGAGGCCCTGTTTTAGTTGCTGTTTAGTTCGACTTTCATTTCAAAAAATACTTTTTAAAGGATTATTTGCTTTTAATATTGGATCCAGTGCTATCGCTTTGCTTCGTGACAGCATACACATACCAGTTTGAACAAAGCACATGCAATTATTCTCCTCTCACAATCGACTTATGCTGTCTCTCATCTGTCACCTCTAAATATAACGCACTTGGAAAGTCTACATACATGTTTAATTTACAGAAAACCTTAGATCGAAATTAAACGAACAGAAACGGAAAATAAAAAGGTTTAACAGAAACAATGACGTACATCAAACGACAACTAGTGCACATGCTATGGTTGGCAACAATATTTTGGCATGATGTGAATCAATGTCTTATTTTTCTTAAATAGAATTGCTTATAGAAAACAATACCTGATACTGTGTAGTCCTTTTCAAATCAGTTTTATCATTATTTCTCCTTCGGTGTTGTGGCACTTGAATCTCAAGAAAGAACCAGAGGCTGCTCACCATTTGATAAAATGCACATTTTCACACGTCCCTTAAAAAATTATATGTATATGTATATATATATATCTCCCTCTGTATAATTCAAAACACAAGTGTGCATCATCTGATAAGATATCAGGGTAGTATTATTATATCCAAATCCACTGAGGTGCTGCTCAAAAGGGCGAAGAAGGCCCAGGCGATGTTTTCTGCAAAAATAGACATCCATGCTTCATGCTTTTTAACAAAGTTCCAATATATCCACCGAGCGATAAAATGTCCTGCTGGTCTGACGTCATCTCGCAAGAGCCTGATAATGACGAAAAAAGTGCCAGAATGAGGTTTGGTAGAGCAGCAGCATTGGATATGTGTGTAGAGCATTTGCCGTTGGTCCTCAGATGGACTTGCGTCTTCTCATCAGCCGGAGGTTTTCCGTGAAGCTGTGAAGCCCGGGTGAGACAGAGCTAATGGGGGAGGGAAGGAAGCTGTTTTTCAGGGTGCTCGGCGAGATCTCCTCTATGCGGTAGGATACCGTTGAGTGGTAGTGATGGTACTGATGGGGGCTCAACTGTGAGCCGAACGAGTTCTGGTGCTGAAATGCGCCACCGCCGCTGCATCCTCCTCCTCCCATTCCCAACCCGAGGCCAACTGAGCTCCCGAACTCGTGCGAATGGTAGTGCATGCAGGAGCAAATGGACTGGAGATCATTGACCTCGGATCTGTAGCGCTGCTGCTGCTGTTCTCGTCTCCTTCGACTCCTCTGGAGCGTGTCCTCCTGGATGTGGATGATCATGCTACTGCGGTTACCCACCAGGGAAGCTCTCTCCTCGGCATCCCGCCGCTCGTCCTCGCTGTTCATGGTCAGGAAACGAAGGACCACCAGGTTTAGAAAGGCCCCGATGACCGTCAGGCCAACTAGGATGTACATGAAGCTGAACGCCACATAAAGTGGCTTTCTCTGCAAAGCTTTGTTCTTCTGCAGGGCCACAAAGTCCCCGAACCCGATGGTGGTGAGCGTTATGAAACAATAGTAATAGGACTGAAAGAAACTCCAGTCCTCGTAATGGGAGAAAGCTGCCGCGCCAATGCAGAGCGTTCCCATGCAGGAAAAGAAGCCCACGGTGACCATGTTCTCCATTGAGACTTCTGTGATGCGCATCCCACAGCACTTTTTGATGCGCTTCAGCATGTACTTGACGAAGGTGTTCATTCTCTCTCCAAGGCTTTGGAACATCACCAGTGTCAGAGGGATCCCAAGCACTGCGTAAAACATGCAGAACGCCTTTCCAGCATCTGTACCTGGAGCCGCATGACCATAACCTGAGGACCAAAGAGGCGAAATCAGATGAAAGAGGACAACAAACAACAAAACTGAGTGTGCTGCTGGTTGAAGATGTTGCAGGTGTTAAAACAACACATGGGTTTTTAATTAGCCCGTTTTCCAGGGAAGAAAAATTGATAATAAATATAAAATCTTTTTTTGATCAAAAACACATCCCATATAGGCAAGCAGAAATTATAAACATGGTGTGCTCACACCCTTTAATCTAATTGTACTCTGGTGACCAGCAAATTTCTATAACTTCTTTCATCTTCACCAAATTTTAAGAAGCCAATCGTTAAATTTCCAAAAAGTTAAAGTTGACCAAATTTTGGCTTCGCCTGCGAATGCAATCCGGCAGGAAATATGAGCTGAGTCACGCACCATCTTAACCAAAACACTGACTATAGGACACACAAACCAGGTGCCTCTTTGATCTTATTCTCTGCTCAGAGATTGGAGGGGGTGTCTAATTAGTGTCAGGTTTCCTCTCTTGCCCCCTTGGCCCACTTCTTAGGGGGCGAGACAGGAAAGTAGGTGTTACATGTTTAGAAAATAAAAGAAGAAGAAAGGCTGGTAGAGCCAGTAAAGCTTTTAGCATAATTAGACTTTATCTGGAAGTAAAAAAAGCCTAAATTTGCTGACTCACATCAAAGCCAGAGAGCCTTTCTAATACAATCTTTGCTGATGAGCAAGAAAATAAGTGAAAAGACTATAGTAAAAATGTATGAAATCCAACTTCACTATGCCAAGGCAAGTATTCATTAGCACTAAGAACGTATCATTTAGCTTTAGCTACACTAGTGTATGTGTTTGTGTGGTAGTAGCTCAACACAAAGTGGTTTAAACATTTTTTAACAGGCTTGCTTTAAGTAGCAGTAAGCAATTTCTGTTGTTTTGCTAACTTACACTAGACTTCACACTGTCCCTTTAATTAAAAGCCTTGTAAAAAAAAAAAAAAAAAAAAAAAAAAAAAAAAAACACCTACCATAGATAAGTCAAAAATCCTGAACAATGACAAAGAGAAATGTTTGACTGCCAAAAACATTTAAAATTGGAGCAGCTTGTATCTCTTTTGTGCTGTTTATAGCAGGTGCTCATTGTTTGGCTGGTTAGTTTCAGCAGTTAGCAGATCATTTTTCATTAATGGACAATCAAATGTAACTGAAAGCTAAGTTAATTAAGTAAAGTTAATTATATTACAGTAGATTCAAGATTACTTCTATGTTTTACTGTAGTGTGTCAGTAGGAAATATCAGGTTACATTTCCAAACATTATTTTTGACATTAAATGTAATAATCCAGTGATATTTTTGTTTGCAAAAGGAGTCTGACAGCAGCCAGTGCTCCACAGAGATCTGATCTCACCATCATCAGTCTGTCTGGAATAACATGAAGAAACAGAACAAACAGAGACAGATGAAATCCTGAATTGTGGCAATGTCTCCAAAAAGCTTAAGAAACCTGCAAAGCTACAGTACTGTGCAAAGTTTAAGGCACTTGTAAAAATGTATACACACACACATACATATACACACATACACATACTGTATGTATTAATATATATATACGCATGTGTACTGAACAAGTGCAGCGATATTGATTCTTATATAACAATATTTTATTGATCTTTTAGTTTATGCCTTTGAAGTTAAAGTTGATGCATGAATAAAACTTCACTAGGTGCATCTAATAAAGACATCTCATATAGACAATTTTACCAAGAAATCCAAAGACCAATGCTGTTTTAACATAACAGATCGCTGTATAGGTGCCTCAGTTCAAATGGAACGAGAGTAAACACAGTACTTCTAGTTATAGCATGCACTAAACAAACATTTCATGTGTCATGTAATCGGTCAATCAATGATTTAACTGAGAAAGGACAGCTTGTTAAAAAGTCACATGACATTAACAAAATCACGTAATGTTACATTTACCTCAGACAAGTCATTCAGTGTCCACAGCTCGTTAGTTCCCTAGAGAATGAACTCTAGAATAGCATTTAACCAAATATATGCACTGTTTTAGCTTATATTCATTATATTTTACTTAACCTCTAAGTGGTGTTTTAATTATTCATTGTATGTTAAATAAATGTGTAAATACATATATTTTAAGAAAGAATTGGAATAGAAAAATAATTTAGACATTAATGTAAAAACTGCCTTCTGTGCAATTACTTTTTCCCCCGGCCATGAGTATTGATTATTATATATTAAAATAAATAGCAATTTAATTAAATTATATGGGCTCTGTTATTAATTGTAGCCTTTAATATTATGTGCAAGTAATAGGGCTCTCTATTAACTGAGGTAGATTTTTTTATCCTTTAAGGAAATTTCAATGGAAATAAAGGCTGTATTGAATTTATTTAAAGATAGAGTCACAATTTGTCCATTAAACACCTGTTAAATAAAAAAGAAAAAAAATAAGCAATTTACATTTTTCCCCCATAATGTACTTAAAACCGTACAAAACTGTGAATTAAAACCAAGGTAAGTAGTAGTACCACTTCTTCAATCAATCAATGAATCATTCACTAAACCAATTCAGTCAATACCACAGAAAATATTGTGTCTAAAAGATAATTTACTCAAGTCAAGTCACCTTTATTTGTATAACGCTTTATACAGTACTCAATACTCAACTTCAGAACTTCTGGAATTGCAATCACACTGTTAGATCAAACTATGGAAAATACATTTAAATGTAACGATCCTTATATATAAAAAAAGATAATTAATTCTATCTCTACAGAAATAGTAGCAGTTTTAATGAGAATGCATCCCATTGACATCTAGCCTCTTGAAAACCTTCTGAACGCCCACTGGACGGCCCACGCCTCAGTGCTCGACACCCACAAACACATGCATTCATTACCTCAATACATCATGGCCACATGGCTCAAATCCTGCCGAGCACTTGTGCGAACTTAACTGGCTTTTACAGATCTTTTGGACTTGTAAGGATTGATCTCCCAGTTCCCCTGAAGGCCACCTGCCCACTCGAGTGTGCGGCTGTGGATTCTATTTATAGAAGTCGAGCCTGATCAATTTGATTTGCAAGCGGCACCAGGGAGAGTTTTCTTTTCTTTTTCATTGGGTACTTACTGTGTCGGAGTTGATGTTTTGACCTCATGTGCACACACATGGACATGCATTGGAAATATGGGAGTGTAAATTTCATGTTATTACTCTCTGCTGTGCTGGAATACTGAAGGAGAATATGACTGGGGCCAATAGGATGAAAGGTCGAAGTGCACTTGGATAGAATTTGCTGCATAAATGAATTATATCTGAAGACAAAAATAGATTCAATACAGTTGCACATTAAAGATGAAACATTGTGGAGCTGTCTATAATTCAATAACTCTGTGTTTTTAACAGCATACTTTTGAAAAGCTCAGGCCTTTGCTTTATCAAAAAGAGCTACCTAGAGAAAAACCTTTTATTCGCTCTCTATATAAGATTTATATATTAGGCTAATATTTAATAAGTTAATACTCATAGCAAGGATGTATTGATTTGATAAAGGCAGTATAGTGATATTGACAATAAAGACAATGTTACAAATGATTTCTATTTCAAATGCTCTTTTATTGAACTTTCTATTCACTATTTAAATAAAAAATATATTAAAATAAAAAAAAAGTCTAAATTCAGAGCTTTTACTTAGTAGCACTCCCAACTCCAAAGGACTAGGATCACCAGCAAAAATGTAAGAGCACCACAACTAAAAAGTGTATACACAACACACACAACACACACACATACAGGGCTCGACATCAAACCTTGTCATCCACTTTTCCAAGTAAAAAGTCTCTTACCCAGAAAACATTGGATTTTTGTGTTGTAAATGTTATTAATTCTGAAGCAATATTCTCATCACTGTTCTATCAGTTTTGACATTTAAGTCTGCATATTTGTTATATTTACCCCAGAGCATTTTTTATTTGTATTTTTTTTTTACCTTTATAAAAGGACTTTTTTTTTCCACTAATCTTTTTAAATCTTTTTAAATCTTTCATTTTAAATACTTAAAATTGTGTGTGTGTGTGTGTGTGTGTCTATATATATATATATATATATATATATATATATATATATATATATATATATATATATATATATATATATATATATATAAAATGAATGGAAATTATTATATTTTTAAATTATATTTTTAAACATGAAACTAAACCAACAGCAAGTGATCGTCTGACCGTCTTAATGAGTGAGTCACTGAGTCATTAATTCAAATGATTCGTTCAGATGGATTCATTCAAGCAACTTGTTAATGAATGGGTTATTGATTCTTTGACTCAACCGATTTGTTCAAAACAAATAATCATTAAGTAATGAATACATGACTGTGGCCCTGTCCCAAATGGCACCCTAAACCCTCACAGTCTTCCTCTGAGTCTGCACTTTTTTGACGTAATGTCACTTTAAATGTTGGGTAGAAGTCTGCTAAGGGCTCGGCAGAGGTTCACACTGAGCGCACAAAGGGGAGGCTTGCGAGCACCCTTCTGAACACTAAAGTGGCACAATGGCACCCTACGTTCTTGTGGACTTAATGGACGCATGCACGCGGTGGCCATAGTAAGTCCATAAGACCGCAAGTGCACATAAAGTGTTCCATTTTGGCAGGGTCTGTGTTCTCGTGAAATGTGCCATAGTTCTGCTGTGATTTAAGTTTGGAACAATTTTTTTCTGTTGAAAACACACACACACACACACACAAAATATTATGTTTAAAATGTGATTTAATTTTAAGTATTTTTTACAGTTTATTGAACTATTGTATGAAATCAGTGTCACATTTTAAATCGTGATGGTTTTATTCAGGATATTCGGGAAAACTGCACTTTTGGTCATGTAATGTTACGTTAATGTATCACATGTTATAAATATAAAAACTCAAGTGTTAATGTTCAGCCCTGTGTAACAGTGTTCTTTTCATCTTCTATCTTCATCTCTTTACATTTTCGGTGCTAGTTAGTTCCCTGTCATGTGACAATGGTGCGCCAGGAAAGGGAGTGATTGATGGCTAATATTAACCAGCCTAAAATCTGCTTTAAATGTAAAAATTAAAGATGAAGTTTAATTGATTATGTAATAGAACGGCACATACTGTGCAGTAATTAGTAAATATTTTATAAAGAAATTAAAACACGTCGCACCTTAACAATTATTTGTACTTGCACAAATGCTCCCAAATATATTTTGAGGTTGCGCACATTAAATTTAGGGAGCATATGCAACTTAAATGGTCGCGATTTCGAGCCTTGTAAATTTTTGTATTTCATTATATTAATGTTTTACTGTATTTTTGTTCAAATAAATGCAGCCTTAGTGACCATAAGAGACTTTTTCAAAATCAAAAAAAAAGAAAAATTCTTACTGGACCCAAAAACACACACATGCACACACTATAAAATTCTTACATGAATGTTTTAATAATATAATATATAATCTATATTACATATACAATATTAAAAGTTGTATTTGTATGTATATGGAAGCTTCACTACCAAAAAAAAAGGTTTAAATCCTTGTGGCTTTAAAGCTCTTTCTTGATTCTGATTCAACACACATCTGCAACTAGTTGGGTCTGTGTTGACTAGTGGGTAATATGACTTGAGTTGTGTCTTTGTCTATAGGGACATTTGACTCATAAGTAGGGATTATGTTTTTCAGCAATACAGTGCACCCTTAAAACACAGGGAAAAGAAGGTCCAGAAAAAATCTGTAGGTGGAAAAATCTCCACATAGCTTACAATATTTTTTTTTTTATTGTTACTTTGAAATATTTGTTAGAAAATATTTGTTCAATATTAAAGTTTTTTAAGGTATCTAATATTTTCACCTAAGTTCCATGATCTAAATATTCTTTAGAATTAAAAGTTTGAAAGACATTTGAAAGTTCTTGCATTATTACGCAGTTGTATTATTTATGATTATATATTCAGAGGCATAAAATGGTCTTAAAATGACAAAAACATTGTTAATCACATTAATTTCTGGGGCAATATATCGCACAACAAAAGTTTGTTATTGTGACAGGCCTATCAAATGGTGCTCAAATCATGCTCCACACAAACATACACTGTACCATAAAAAATACAGTAAAAACAGAAATATTATAACAATTTTAAATAACAGTTTTCTATTTGAATATGTTGTAAAATTGTATTTCTTCCTGTGATGCAAAGCTGAATTTTCAGCATCATTACTCCAGGTAAGTGTCACATGATCCTTTAGAAATCATTCTTATATGCTGACTTGCTGCTCAAAAACCTTTCTTGTTATCAATGATAAATATAGCCTGTGTAAATGTGTAAGAGACTAATTTCAAAAACATTTTTGACTGGTAGTGTAAACTGTAAGAGAGTTCGAGATCACTGTTCATGACAACACAAGCTGGCAGTGGAGATATGCAAGCTTTCGTGACTCACCTGCATCATCTAAGCATTGCGGACACTCTCTCCTCCCACTTGCTCACTGTCAATGTAGCCAAAAACAGCAAAGATGATTGAAACTGCATTATTGAGAGACCTTTGCATAAGATAAACGCTGACCTGCTAGCATGTTGAACACTCTTCTGAATGACTAGCATGAACCAGACCATTTACCAAGTCAGAAGTCAGATTACTCAAGTCTATGCAAGTCCTGATGTCAGTACATAAACTCTGTGTTTACAGCATAGAGATACTGAACTGTATGCGGTGATATTGATTCAGCAAATGACAAACACATAGTATTCAATTCGCGTGATTCCCTATTCACCTTGGTGGCGTTCCTCCTCCTCATTCCGAGGATGAACGCTTGCTTTAGCAAGAACTGTTGAGTGGGATGTGAGGAGATTAGAGCTGATGCATGTAGGTGGTTTATTTACTGTCAATGCAGAGCCTTGCAGAGCTTCGATACCGTGAGAATTTCAAAGCATTTTTATCGCTCTCTGTGACAGTGGGTTGATCTTTTACATGGTTGGTTTTTCGTTCCTGTCCTGGCTGTTGATGAGCTTAGTCATAATGCGTGTGCATGTGGTCTTTCTCGCTACACAGCCTGAGCTAATGGGAGGAACGCATGGGAAACTGTGAAAATGATTCAGATTCAAAATAAACCATTTTAAAAACAGCCGGGAGTCATTTGCATTTTACTACCAAACTAGTGAGGGACAAATTCATGAACACTAACACCACAGCATGTGCTTTGCATGTTTTTAGGTGTTTCTAAGTTTTAAACACTCCTTCAGTGTGTGCAGAGCACAAAAATTACCTGTTTGTCACACATTTCTGCGGAGCATCTGTGAACCGTCTCGGTCGTCTGTCTTTCTATTTTACACACTGCAAGCACTAATTAATTGAGCTTTGACACTTTTAGAACCTGTGCAGTAATTACTTTAAATGAGTCATTATTGGCAGATTTGATTAATTGATGCAATAACATTCACGATCACATCACAACAATAGCTGAGTCACTGTTGTTATTCAGACCGAGGAAATGCACAGGTTAACCAATCATAATTTAACACTTCATGTTGCGGTGAAGATGGGAAGTTAAGGCCTAACCATGATGTAGTTTACAACGATACTAGTAGTTACTGACAACAACTATAGCTAACTATATTAGGTGGAAAGCAAACAATGTGAATTTATTTTTAGAGGTATCACTGGTAAGGTCATTTTGGTTCTTCAATAAACATGTATGTTTCATTACTCACTAGAAAGCATAGATTTGTCACAGCCTCTGTTTTTTTATTCCAGGCAGGCAGGCATCATTTTGACGAAGCCGATAATCGTTTTTCGTCAGCTCTGCCTAGAAGACATCATGCTTATTCTGATACAATAATCTCATTATTCCATCACTGCAGCAACAAAGCCATTCATTCAGCAGAACACAGGCCGGTTGCAGTCACAGGTGTGTGTGAGTTAAAGATGATAGAGAGCTCTTATAAAAATTCACCATGGTAACTATAGTCAACAAGACACCGAAACAACATAGGGCAAATTCCGAACTGAATTGAGCATCCCTATGCCATCCTCCCTTTGAAGGGCAGAGCCTTTGAAGTGTGTTCTTTAAAGGGTGTGACTGAACAGAAGATCACATGATCACAAACAGAAATCACTTCCGTGAAGTGACCATCACACGTTCCCTTCGCTAACAGACTTCTGTATGAGAGGGCCTGACAGAGAGTCAGGACCTCTGTTTAACATCTCATCCGAAAGACGCTGCTCTTTGTCAGTATAGTGGGGCGTTTAGACCCACTCAGACCACAGGGTGAGCACTAAAACCTCTTCCAGCAGCAACCTAGTTTTCCCAGGAGGTCTCCCATCCAGGCATCAGTGTTGTCATTTTTAACAAAAACTACAACTATTAAAAATGTAAATAAATTTATTAAAATAAAGCTGAAATAAAATATAAACATTAGATGAAAAAGGTCAACTTCATTTAAAAATCTGACTGAAATAAAATTCATCTAAACAGTATAAATTACAAAGCATATAACAAAATCAATAAAGCTTGAACTAAAATACGGAAGTACAGGCCCATTCAAAATATTAATAAATAGTGTAGCAATCTATAAATAATACTAAAATAACCCTAGTGAGACTTTAATGAGTGCTATTGCCATTATCAAAATGGGCTTCATCTTGATCAATAAGTGAAAAACATGTCCTGTTGCTGTGACGACGAGTTATGCTGGCCAATCAGATCCAAGCAGCATCATTGATTATTCCAGGGCTGATTAAGGTAATGTCAGTCACAGATTGTCCCCGAAGACAAGAACATATTAAACTGAATCTCCATCTCACGTTGTCATACTGAACAAACAGCAAAGAAAATCTCTTCAATAGCTCAATCGATTGAGATGGTGAAGAGCAAATGAAGTCTACTGCTCCTGAGATCACAGTATTCGCATGCATGTTTCCTCAAGAGTTTCAGAAGAGATTTTGCTCAATTTAGTTGTCTAGTCATCTTTTAGTGCTTAATCCTGTTCTGTTCACACACAGTTCATGGGAGTGACAACCGCCTTCTCCAGCCTAATTGACTCCCAAAAAGGAGTGTACAGAACTTTGTCTCTCTTCTGTATGCACAGTGCAAGAAATCACAGTGAAGCACCTACGATTTGACTCAGTGTTGCCAGATATTGCTATTAAAAAATAAAATAAAATAAAAAATAAGAACAAGTCCATAATAAACTTAAATCTAGGGCTGTCACGATTCCTTGATTCAATTTGAGTACTCTTTTAAAATAATCCTTGACTGTATTTTACCCGTGTTGATTAACCGGCTTTTATCAAAATACTGGAAGTGTCGGATTTCACGAACAAGAATCCATGTTAAATTATTTTCTGAGGATGTGCGTAGTTATTATTATACTACATTAAAACAATTAAAAAATCATAAAGTATAGTGCTATTGTGAATTCAATTAAATAAATATATGTGCTGTGGGTTTAATATGTGCTTTATTTCTATGCGTGTAGGTTACGAGCATCCCAGGGTGGCTTCGTTCACAGTAAATTCTGCTCCACACAAACAGTTATCATTTACATGAGCGGACCGTCTCAAACCTAATACACATGCTATGAATCTGAGCCTCTTATAATGTTCATCTGGGAACAATACACCAATCTATCAGATTTATAAGGTAAAACATTTATAAAATAAAAGTTTAAACCCTCGCTCTCAGTTTTCATACTCTATTAACTCCATAAACTGGACCACTGTATGAGCCAAAACCAAATAACAAGCCCAAAGATGGTTAATACACGTTGTTTATAATAAGTGGAAATGGCATCCCTTTAAGAGTGCACTCGGCAAAGCAAACCTCTGAGAAAAACAACACAACGCCTCTGTTGACAGTGCTTTAGTTCAAATTGCTTAACATAAGTTTTTGTTACTATAATATCTTATGATGATGATTATTATTATTACTACATTACTTTGGTCAAAATTAGAGGGTACAAGACACACAATACTGCAAAACATTGCTATGATTATAGTGGTGTTAATCATCACAATTTTGAGAATTAGTTCTGTTCCACATGCAAAAAAATAAAAATAAATTGGGTATTCATTACCATATTTAAATGCAGTTGTTACTCCTGAAACTTTACAGTGTGTGTTTAGCCACTAATGTCTCAAACTGTGTTTCTAAATTCTGAAGTTTTTCATAACATTCCTGCAAAAGTAAATGAGTCAACTGTTGACTCATTTTGTCTTCTTTTAGGAGAAATATCTGAGACAAAGTTAATGGTTACAAAAAACATAATGTTATTAAAAAACAGCTTATTTATGGCATTAAAACGAAAAAATAATTTAAAAAAAATTAGTAACAGCGGAGCAATAAAGTAATCCTACACCAGGTCCACCATTTTGTTCATAAGTAAAATGATGCTCCATGAAAAAACAAACACACACACAGACACACACACACATGGAAAGTCAATCCCACACTCATTTGCCCACACACACAAATGCATGAATGCATCTGGACACAAACACACTCTCGCACATGCATGAATGAATTTGCCCATAAACACACACTCTCTTTCTCACACGTAAACACACACAAATGTCATCCTGCCATGTGATTTAATGAACTCAGTCACCCTTTTAGATGTAGTCTCTCAGAGGGCTGAAGCGTCTAATTTCTCATCAGATTCCCGCTGTTTGTACGCACCTGCTGTGCTTTTCAGAGAACCATATCTGATGTCCAACACACTGCTGTCAGTCCTATAGTGTGTGCATTGTAAAAGCCTTCAAAAGCAGTTGAAAGTTAGAAGGCTCTTCTTTGCGTATATGTTTGTGTGTGTGTGGTTGTCTTTGTGTTTGCTGCAGCCATGTAGAGTGATTCCATATTGATAATAAATGTGCAGTGCAGATGTATTGAGTGTTTGCACTTGAAGCAAGCAATAAAACCTTATAGTATATATATATATATACAGACACACACCTAGTTTTCCATTCAGTTGAACTCCATTCTGCTCTACTTTAACCATACTCGATTTTGAAAGTGCTGTTTTATACAAAGTCATTGATATTTGTGAATATCCATCATAAAGATAAAAATCGGGTCCTGCATGGTTTAATGTTTGACTCACTCTTTCCAGATAAACAGATGGAGCGGCAGCCAGCAGAAGCTAAGTGCAGATCGCACAGCACACAGACAGTAGTGGAGATGCTGGAAGCACTAGATTACAGAGTACACACAGCACAATGACTCATTACCTAAAGGTCAGCATGTGAAACACAAGAGCGCTTTATTCTGACAGAGCGTCGGCATCACTACAACCACACACGAGACACACCGAACCACAACACACAATACTGTGAGGGTGCTGCTCAAGGAGGTCTGGACAACTTGTAAAGAAATAAATTCCTAAAACACCATGGACGAGAACTAAATAATATGTCATTATTTGTGGTGAACAGTGTACCAAGATGACTTGTTCAGAAGTTGGTCTTACATAACACTCGGTTTATATCTTTTTGCTATAGTTCATTTTTTAACCTTGATTTTTTTATGAGAAATAAAAAAATATATTAAAGATAAATTTGATAAAAAGACAACCGTTAGACAATTTCAACACAGCAAGAGTACATTACAATTATTGTGATTAACATTGCTCAGATAATTTGGTGTTGAAGAATTTGAGAAAATACGTTCATATTAAAATCTGAATTTCATTGCCAGCAATTCTCGGCACAGTTAGACACATCTACTCTGAGCAAATGCATGTGTCATTACTGGGGTCTTTCATTCAGGAAAGATTTGAGAAGCAGAAGACTTGCATGAAAAAGATAAATAAATAAATGCATCAAATTTAGTGTGAGGAAACACACACACAGTTGACCTTCTCCAGCTGCTATTATTCCAGCAGTGGTTCGCAGTTGAGAAGGTACTGACACCAGATGTCAATAGCTCATTAGGACTGCTAAAAGAACCTTATTCATTATTAGTTTGCTTTCTTCAAGACTGTTAGTATTAGGATTTGGCTTAGAGAGGAATGGACATTTCATCTCAGAGACATTTCAAGATTACAGATTACAATACTAATAAGTCAATATGTGTCAAGGGTCATGTGATTCTACAGACAGTCTGACTTCCACTGAAGCTCAAAACATTGGTAATAATGTGTTTTTAATATCGAGTACCAATAATAATTTGTAATAACTGGGCAGCAAATCAGCATATTAGAATTATTTCTGAAGGAATATGTGACACTGAAGACTGGACTGGAGTCATGATGCTGAACATTCAGCTATGTATCACAGGAATACATTACATTTTAAAATATATTTAAATAAAAATAAAAAAAACAGCTATTTTATAATATTTAGAATAATTTCACAGTATTACAGTTTTTTTAGTCATTTTGATCAAATAAATACAGCCTTGGTGAGCATAAGAGACTTCTTTTAAAACATTACAAAATATTTATTATTATAAACTTTTACTTGAAGTCTCTTACTCCCACACACACTTAACAACCTGCGTGAAATCTCTTACACACACACACGCACACGTTTTTTTTTTTCTTTGTGAAAAGTGGGGACATCCCATAGGCGTAATGGTTTTTATACTGTACAAACTGTATATTCTATAAGCCTTCACCAACCCTACACCTAACCCTAACCCTCACAGGAAATTTTGTGCAGTTTTACTTTCTCAAAAAAACTAATTCTGTATGATTCATAAAGGTTTTGAAAAATGGGGACATGGGTTATGTCCTCATAAGTCACCCTCTCCTTGTAATACCTGTGTCATACCCATGTCATTATACAGAGTTGTGTTCTGATATGTCACAAAAACAAGAGCACACACAAACACACACACTCACTCACAGTGAGCTTTAGAGTGTAAATGATCGAATGTTGGGTGGTCATGTAATTGCCGCTGACAAAATGACACTAAACCTTTACTGAGCCTTTGGAATGAGGGATAGACACGAACACACACACACACACATGCACAGGCTAATGTAACAGGATGATACATCCAGTCTAGAAATAACAGTACTGTGCTGTCAGACTGCATTCAGTGTGTGCTAATTTGAATGAGGCCAGAGGCTAAATCATTACGCGCAGGAGGAGATGAGAACGCCAGGCATCGCTGTGCTACCCAGTGCGCTCCGGGACCCTCCAAAACACTCCAGTGTGATTGGAAGTGAGTGCAGTGTAACTGAATTGAACGGAAATTAATGATTCAGAAATGAAATTATGCTCAAGTGAATGGAGGAAAAGTAATGTGAAATCTGAAGAAAGGGACAACGCTGTCTACATGCTCTGATTGAATTATTCAACTACGAAAACGGCCAACTGGAAGTGACATTGCAATTCAATATCGACAGTTAACACTGGTGAACTGGGATAGGCTGGTGACTTACAATTATCCAAATTGAATGTTGATGTTTTTTGACAATACTAAAGCATAAAAATGCCATAATATATTTGCAGATATTTTGGAAACATGATACATTCGCATAATTGTTTCTCCAAAAAACAATGCAACAGCCAGTTATTCTATTTTTGAAATGTGTGTTCCATGTCGGAATGTTTGTTTTTGTTTTGTTCTGTGCAGCTCTGTCCACTGCTAATTTATGCAATAGTAATTTGACACCCCCCGGGTTGCCTGTTGGTGGAAAACACAGCGTATTGCAGCCATGGAAGCTAGCAAACGAACTAGGTCAGAGATATATCCAACCTAAAAATCTCTATGACTGGAGGCATATTAAAATGTGGATAAATCAACTTATCAACTGTGTAAGGCTCGTCACCATTCATTCTCAATTAGGCTCATTCCTTTTCCGTGTCCTCAGTCAGGCAACACGCATGAGCATCGAGTCTCAGGAGGAAGCGGGAGAAACAATGCTCTCCAATATTTTGAATTGGACTGCAGTGCATTTCAACTGTTAGCTGTCAGTATTACACATATACTGTGCCTTTAAGGGTGACTATGCCTCGTAGGTTCATTTGAACCTGTGAAAGCATTTGTGTTCAGACAGGACAGAGAACTAAAGAGTCACCCTAACTGTGTGTTTTAGGCAATTGACATGAATGTGATTTGTCACTTGACACTGTCTGAAAGGTGTTTGTATGAGTGAGGTATCTCTGTATGAATCACTTCAGCCAGTCTCAGTGGCGTTTATCTAAATGGCGTAACCTTTAACATCAGGGCTCTCAAGTTCATGCATTCACCATGAGACAACACGCATTTCAACCAGTTCACACACCACACATTGTATGTCTCATGCTCAGAAGTAAAGGATAACTTGTCCTGCTATATACAATCAATGGAGGAGGCACAGGCATATGGAGGGAAGTTCTCTGCCGAGCATACCTCTCAAAATGTGTATACAAAAATCCAGGAGACCACACAACCATTTATTGTGCTGTGTTACATCATTTTCCCCACCATGTCCAATACTACAATCAGCTCGAGACACTTCGGAAGGAGGAACTGATGATGCTGCTTTGCAATTAGAAATTCAATTCCTCCATCCAGCTGTTGTTAAATTTGAAGCTATATTTTGTTTTAGTTTTTCGCCGTTGCACCACCTGAGCTTTCTAATGCCGTTTCTACCAGTTATCTGGGTTCTGACTATGTAAGCGCTTTGAGTGTCTAGAAAAGCACTATATAAATGTAAGGAATTATTATTATTTATTATTATCCTTGATTCAACTTCCCCTGTCTATGCAGATATCAAGACAGTAAGAGTTGAGGGTTGCCAGGTTGAAGTCACAAATGGGTTCAAAATGTTATGATCTCTATTGTGTGAGTAGGATGCATTTCACACGAGGTCTGGCAACTGGACAACCTTGGAATAATATATTGATTTGATCATTCATATTTATAATGAGGTAGAGCCATACAAATTACGGGAGTTTCCTGGGAGAAACAACAAAATGGGAGGGGGCAGGAAGATGGGTGTGAAATATGGGAGACTCCCGGGAAAAATGGACTGTAGAAGAGATTGTAAGGATAAGTTGGAAGAGAAATTACTAAAATTACTAAACCACTTCTTTAAATGATTATACATGCTTTGCTACCCCTTGCAATGTAGAGCTCATCTTATTTTGGATAACAAGTTATCAATTTTGGAATCATGGTCTGCCTGCTGGTTTGACTGTGATTTGTGCGCTGGCGAAGTCTTTCTGGTTGCCATGTGGCTCAGTGATGTCCCCTTAAAATACTTAGATGTGGAGGTTGACATCTGCGATCTAAAGCACCTTTTCTGTTACGTAATTGATTTATCTCTACAGGGGCACTTGTTCTGATAGAAATGTGAAGTAAATATATTCAAACAAACACAAACACAACTGTGCTGCCATCTTTATTGACAGTCCCATGTGACTCCCCTCATGCATGCAACATTTAATACCATGACTATGAATTTTTTTTAAACTTTCTACTATGATTTAAGACCTTTTGAGGCCTTAATTCGCAGAAGGACTAATAAATACTCGCAGAAACCCTGTTGATAGGTCCTGGAACAACATTCTTGGTAAGCTTGGCAATCTTAAATTAACCCTTAAATTATTATTATTTTTTTTTAAATAAAAATTAAAACGGCAACTGATGTAATAAATATCAACTGATGTAATAAATACTATTTTGTCATTAAATGGATCATTTGCCCAAAATAAGCATTATGTCATAATTTACGCGCTCTCATGTTTTTCCATCTGCTTTTATAATTTTTTTTGAAAGTCATTGAGGATCAGTTTGTTTTGGATCCCATTTATTATTATTGTAGGGGCAAAAAAAAAATACTGAAAACCTACTGGTTTGAAAGAGCAAATGACAAAATGATCTCTTTTACAAAACAAAAACATATTTTCTATTGAAATGGAATAATAAAAATACACATTTCTAGTATCAGCTGCTATTGTAATTCTTTCCACCAATTTCCGAGTGACATGTAGAATTTCTCAGCTTTTGGACACAGCCATTATCCTAACCACAAAAATGAGAGAAAAGAAGATTAGGTCGACAAGGATACAATCTAAATGACATTTCAGGACCAACAAGGCATTTGACCTAGGAACACGTCCTACTTGACGAAATCGCTGTAAGCATGGGATGAAATGGTCTGTCTGAGATTAAATTGCATGTCTTATTTTAAAGAAGGCATACTAAAAATGGTTCTAGAGTGGCACTAGTGAAGATCATCAAGTGCTCGGCTCACTCTCATGCACACAGATACAAACATTATGTTTCCCACTCAGAACATACAAAGGTTATTTACACACATCAATTAAATTGCTCAGCTGTCATCTGTCATTACATCACGCGCTCTCACAGACACACAAAAGCCATCTGTATCAGCCCCAATTCCTGAATCCCTGCTGATTGCTACAAGTGCCCTTCTTCCTCCGGGAAGCTTATGTCTATGGTTATGGGCCATGAAAGGATGTACAGGGTGTCAGGACTCTCAGAAATGGAAGTGAGCTATGCTGGAGAAAAAAGAGATCCATCAAACCATGAAGGAGTTTCTGCTTAAGGAGCAATTACATGCTTTCGGCTTTGTTCAGTCCCCTTTCTCCTGTAGGGACAAACATAAGGGGAATAAGATATGACGGGACGGTTAGGTCAAGTCTGCGGAGAAATAAATAAAAAAATGCACATCACATGTTCCATGTTATCATTCAAATTAAAAATGATTTCTTCATCCCAGTTTTCCTGAGTTCTCTATAGCCTAAACGTATACAAATTTTCAATGCTCTATTGATTCCATAACTGAAGATTTGCACTTCCACTGGCATTAATATTAGCACAAATACTGCATGCAAGCCTCATATCATGAAGTATAATGCCAAGCGTCAGATGGAGTGGTGTAAAGAATGCCACTAGAGAAGTCTGGAGCAGTAGAAACCTGTGCTGCGGAGTGACAAATCACATTTCTGTTTGGCAGCCTGATGGATGAGTCTGGGCTTGGTGGATGCCAGGAAGAGCATTACCTGCCTGACTGTACTGTCTGTGCCAACTGTAAAGTTTGGTAGAGGAGGAATCATGTACTGGGCTGTTTTTCAGGAAGTTGGACTGGGCCCCTATACTTCCAGTGCAAGGAAATATGAATGCTTCCGGATAAGCACACCAGGATATTTTGGACAATCCTATGCTTCCAACTAGGGTTGCAACTTGCAAAGAGGTGATAATTATATTTCTATTACAGAATATTGTGTTAAAGTTTGTATTAGTTTAGACTATTCTAATACATACATTAACTCTTCCTCTAAAACCATAGAAAGCATGAATTTATTTATGAATCCAAATTAGGACATTCCTAAATTCTCCCCAAAGCAGGTCTAGCTAATAAACATATTCGTGTATATGTAAATATTTACTATTCTATTCAATTTTTTACCTTGTTGCTTTATTTATCTGTAAAGCATTTTTTACTTTTGGGAACATTCCTTTAGTATAGCTACAATAAGTAAATAAAAACACACACAAAGGATTTCTGTACTTTTGTACTTCATTACAATTGTGGAATATATGGAAAAGACCCCCCCCCCCAAAAAAAAGAAAACATATATAAGTATCATAAACAAACTGTTATGTTATAAATAAATAAAGGTTAATTTATTCATTCATGAACTGATTTGTCATATTTAATTTTGGGGGACAAATTTGAAAGAAAGAAATGAAGGATGGAGTGAATAGTTAAATACATAAATTCAAATATTACATTAACAATAATTTTGCACATGCTAGAATAATAATTTATAAAATAACAATATTCACCTATGGGGCAAATAAAACCCTTACATTTAAAAATGTACATGCATAATTGTTTTTATGTTTTTTTTTTTTTTTTTTAATAAAGCTAAATGTACTACAGCCTTAACACACACCCTTAAGAAAACAGTTTTCCATTTTTAGAATAAAATAAAAACTTTATTTAATGCTGAAGAGCATTTTGCAAAACATGCATGAGAGATGGAGGAGCGAGTGAGAGCTCTTTCAGGTGGGCTGTGCTATCACATTATTCCATCTAGCAGCAAAAAACAGTCTATTTTAAACAGGGCTGCCCTGCCAAAAAGTAATTAACCACAGATGTCACACACACTCCCACATGAACAAACACACAAATACACACTTGCACCCTCTAAACTGTAGACGGAGCTGTTTATCAGCATTAAACTAAACTTGTGCATGAATGATTGTTGCAGTTAGGTTAGAAACAGCTCAGTGTAACCTTACCAAACAACCAGCATCTTACATAACAGCTCTCTATTTCACTGTACATGCACAAACACACACACCTCATTCAGTCATGTGACTTATGAAGTCATCCTGATGCTCATGATGTAAATCTGCCAAAAACTCACTCTAAACATCTCAGCTGTCTCTCCGACAATGTGAAAGAAGCTGCTCTTCAGATGAAGCGATTGCTTTAACATCAAAAACACAAACACAGCTAAGCCCTCTAAACTGTTGTATTTCCTCAGTGATTTGCTCCCGGAAGAGGGAATAAAGTTACTGAGACCTGTTCCTGAGACGTCAAGTGAGTCAGAGGAAATAAGAGCATGTAAAAGGCAGAAACCTCCTCAGGAGAGACAAAACATCAGCTCTTGCTTTCCTGACACTGCTGCTCTAACGCTAGCCAGTCCACCGGGTCTTTCTGAGAAGCTGCGTGTAATATCAGGTGTATAATACTGAGACAATGGTGGCTTAATGGTTAGGGAGTTGAACTTGTTACTCAAAAGTTGTGGGTTCAACTCTCAGAACTAACAGGAAATGTATCTGGGGGGCAGTGAATGATCTCTCTTCCGCCCTCATTTCCCACAACTGAGGTGCTCTTAAGCAAGGCACCACTGCCTACTGCTCCGGATATGTGTGCGCTTCGATGGGTGAAATGCAAAGCACAAATTTTGAGTATTGGATACCAAACTTGGCTACACATCACATCACTTTATCAACAATCTCCTGAGTGATCCACTACCAAAACCACATCTATTAAGAACTAAAACTGCTGTGTTATTCGATCTTGTAATATTGAACTTTTTAAAAGAACAGTTCACAATTAGTGAATATTCTGTCATCAATTTTACTTTCTTTCTTGTGGAGAATTTTTGAAAATGATCCTAGGCGATCTCTTCAATACAATGAAAGTGAAAGACTATCAAAATGAAAAACAATGGCATAAATGTAGCCCATATGACTGACATATACTAAGTTACAATCTTGCATTCAAAGGTGCATTTATAAGAGCTTGTGAATAAAGCAGTGAGTCTTTTGAATCTTTTTCAATGAACCAGTTGATTTATTTAAGTGAAAGTGAAAGTGAAGTGACATTCAGCCAAGTATGGTGACCCATACTCAGAATTTGTGCTCTGCATTTAACCCATCCGAAATGCACACACACAGAGCAGTGAACACACACACACACTATGAGCACACACCCGGGGGCAGTGGGCAGCCATTTATGCTGCGGCGCCCGGGGAGCAGTTGAGGGTTCGATGCCTTAATCAAGGGCACCTAAGTCGTGGTATTGAAGGTGGAGAGAGAACTGTACATGCACTCCCCCCACCCACAATTCCGTCAGGCCCGAGACTAGAACCCACAACTAGAGCTGTAATCGGGCCTTAAAAGTTAGGCCCGACAGGACCCGAGCTCGACAGGTTTCGGCCCGAGCCCGACAAGTACATTTTGATTGACAGCTTTTTTAAAGCCCGAACCCGTTTACAGCCCGACATTATTCAAATGTGCGCACGCACACAGCTCTTTTGCCTTTTGCCAACAATGAGCAATTTATTCATGTTTTAACATAATTTACTCATAACTAACGTAGACTAGACCACTTGGAAGTTGGAATAAAGAAATAAAATAAGTCCTGTGTCACATCGTAACATCTCAGCATTCTAGACATAGGCTCATTTAACCTATAAATAGACCAACGCACCAATAAAAACGAGCCATTTAAAAAAAAAAAAATTAAGATAAATTTTAAATTAAGATGGGTATTTGGCAATAACGAAATTAAGATAAAGGCTCCGCCGGATTTGATTTATTTAATAAAAGAATAATGCCAACATTAGCGTAAACACTCTGTTAACATTATGCATTTAAGACTCAATGAATATTTAGTTATCATTTGAAAAACCTTTACTCACAGAGATTAGGCTAGGTCTACATGTTTTTGTGGAGGAAAATGATTGAATCCACTGTCTTCTGCGCGTTCCTGCACTCACTGATGGTGCGTCATTATTCACTCATTATTCTCATTATAAGCATGGTCAAAACTTTTCCACACCTCAGACTTTGCTTTAGTTGCTGGTGCAACCAAAACGTAATCACCAGAGGCAAGCCTCCGTTACACCTGCTCAGCATTCATTTTCGCATCTTTCTCGCGCTAATCGAAACACATCACATGACCGCTCGTTAACCTCGCAAACCGGAGCGCAAGCCCGAGCCCGGCCCGAGCCCGCGTAAGATGATAGAAATTAAGCCCGAACCCGACCGAACCCGTCGGGTCCCGACGGGTCCCGTCGGGTTCGGGCAAAGATCTTCAGCTCTACCCACAACCCTTCGATTGGGAGTCCATCCCTCTAACCATTAGGCCACGACTTCCAAACTGGGGTGCATTTTCCAAAAGCAACTATGGTCACAAGTTCACTGGAGTTCACTGGTAACTTGTGACCATAGTTGCTTTTGGGAAATGCACCCCTGGCCTGAGTTAATGCTCAGGAATTGTACTGATCTGGTATGAGCTGAACTTCACTGACTCACTGATTCAATCACAGCATTTAAGAGCTCACTGGAGAGATTCTCAGCAAAGAACCATTTAAATCTATGTCTGTTCCCCACCTAAAATTATCAAATGAATTTAGAATAAATATAAATATCCATATAAATATGGAAAAATATATAAATAAATTCAGATGAGATGTATGGACTGCTTTATGGATCATATAGTATCCTTCTTTACATATAATATAAGATGAGAACAACATTTAAATTCATTTGTGCTGGATAATGACACTGATTTTGCAACATCAACGCTGTTATTGAAGTAAAATGAATTAACAATGAACTAAATTAAACTGAATAATGGTACAACTATCTTCTGTAGAGCTGCTAATAGTTGAAATTGACTTGTTTTCTCAATTGATTCATTTTGAAACTTACTTTTGTGCTTTGAAACAATCTTTAATGTATGTAGCACCATATAAATAACAGTGACTTGTCTTGTTTTTATTTATTTATTTATTTATTTATGTTTTAATACCATATCAACAAAAATGGCTAGTACACATGAAATAAGCATAATATGCCTTAAAAAACATTAACCTGTTGTAAAAATATTAACTATACCAGAGATGGGCTGTGCTAGAAGTGCAAGTACACCAGTCACGATTTCTGGGAGCATTCCTGCAATAAGACTGTCCCCACCCCCCACCCCACAGGAAATGACATCATTAACAGCTGCTACACTTTGTTACTCAATAGGGGCGCATCATGATATCAGTCAACAACCAGACCTCATACTGAACGAGAAAACAAAGAGTGAAAGCACAAAAGATGAGGAACAGAGCCAAATATTAGTTATGCTGACTCACAGGAAGAGAAGAATTAAGGAGGAGGAGAGGAGGTAAGATATTAGCTTCATAGATCAATATGTCCTCTTTTAGCTTCTTGCAGGACTTTCACAATGAGTTGAAGGGTGCAGGAGAAGAGACTAAATAACAAGATATGGGGAAAGAAGAGATGAGAAGATACTAGATGAGGGGAGAAAAACAAGAATGAGAATAGATAGGATGAGGAGATACGACGAGAGCAGGAGAGAAAAGAGGTGACCAGCTTCTCTTTTTCAATTTAAAACCAAATCTGTGCCCTCTAATACAATCATTAATACATCATATTTTAATCAGCTACCATATAACATTTATAAAACACAATTTTAAATTCTCATGCTGCAAAATATGAATAATAATGGAGTCCACAAACTCATTACACACTGAAGGACACACAACAATCAGCTCATAAAAACAACCTCCAGATTACCACAGATTTATCTTTATACCATAACTCAAAGATCAATATTTAAGGGCAATAACTGCTTCATGTCAATGTTTTATTAATAAAAAAGTACTTTTTTGATGCAAGTCCACTGGCGTGCTGAATGTTTTATGAGTCCACAGCAAAGGGTGCAACGGAAACGGTCTCTTCATATGCTAATGCTATAGCCACAAATCTACAGCACTCGGATCACGCACTAAAAAAAACAAAATAAATAAATACTCAACCTTCAGCAAACCAATAAACAGGCGCAATTGAAACACACTGCATTTTTGACATCATTAATGTTTATTAAAAAAAAACTCATCATTAGCATGACTGAAAGTGCACTAGCTTGAGGAAAAGTAAGAGATGCTCCACCTGGCAGCCATAAAAACAAAAAATAGTCAGTAAATGTTTTTTGGTCAAATCGTTTTTTAAAAGATTAATCATGCATACAAGTTTTCTATGAACTATACCATAGTATCTGCAATCAGTCTGATTTGTCACACTCTTTGACCTAAATGATATATAAGCATGAGTTAAACTCGAATAACATCCAATATTCCGGTAACATTGTTAAAAAAAAAAAAATTAAGAACAAAATTAACTTCAAACAAAAATGTAACATGGTCAAGAAACTGTATAACTCAATCTTACATCTGGAAAACTAACAGTCATTGCAGAAAATGACGTCGCCATGATTAAGCAATATTATTGTAGCTTCAACCACAAAGCTTTCAGAAATATTTCAATACTGTAGTACACTTATTAAATTCTGAACTATTAAATCCACATCTACATAAGGAAATTTAATGCAGTAGCTCCCCATGTCTAAACATGACATTTAACATTCTGTAATATTAAACATGAACTTCTCAGATCAGCACACAAGCTCCTGAACCTCCCAAAACCCCATTAGCTTTATTTCTACCCTGACCCTTGTCCAGACACCTCAATTAGGTCTTAAATACTTTATTATTTAATCACTAGCTAGGGTTGGAATCCTAAAGCACCATCATTAACCTGAAGGCCAATCACGTTTCATGTAGTAATTTTATCCCAACTACTGGAATGAAGGGAACTTGAACATATCATGAACTGTTCCAAAACAACTGACCCAACCTCCCCAGCAGTCATTGCAGAGCCACACTTAATGTTCAGAGATAAAGGTCCATGGCTCTATCATTGAATAGACCAACTTGGATCACGTGTGTCTCGATAACCAATCACACACAGCCTTGACGTCAGCTGTACGACAATCAGTCACGGCTTGCGGATACCACAGAAGTCAATGAGAAGTACCGTAAAATTAACCCTACCTCTCGCAAAATTGTCCGTGGCCTCTCTTATAAAACAGCATTTTCTCGCTGTAAACTCTTAAAGTAAATCAATCCAAAACTAATGTTTATTAGCAAATATGTTGAATATTAGCTGATGGACTGTTGATTCATTCAATGACAAGATGGTTTCCCAAAAAAAGCAGCTTATTGAGTGTAGATTTACTTCCATATGTATGTAATTCCAAAAATAAAACAATAAAGTAAAAATAAAGCCTATTTTGAAACAAATTTTCTAAACTTCCACTTACAATTATTCTTATCCTTACAAAATCTTGCTATTTTATCTGAAGCTTAACAGTAAAGAGCTAACTTGTGTAGCAAAGACTTTCGAATTTGATAAAAGTTAGCTTACAATTTAACATTAAATTAACATTTTTAATCGTGATTAATCGCATAATTGTTTGTTATTAATCACAATTAATTTGTGCATTGTTATGCACAAAACTAATAATGTATTCAAAAGTAGTGTAATGTGCACTTTTTTATTTTAAAAGTAGGCCTACTGCTATATGGACAAAAGTGTAATAACATTTGGTTTGCAAACACTTAATAAGGTGTTAATAAGCAAATAAGGTACTTCTTACAGCAGTGTTCCTTTTACATAGTAGCAGTTAAAATATTTATAGTAGCCTAAATCTCAACTTATAACATTAATGTAATTAAATTAAATAGCAGAGTAATGGACTGCAGTAGATGAAAACCTAATCAACAACATAGGGAAATGCCCAGAATTATATGCAACCAACCATAGACAACACGAGGAATTCATAAACGTGGAGGAAGATAGAGTTTGTCATCGGTTTTTCAGGTAAGAAAGTCTAATTTTTGATCTGAGGTAAAATGTTCAGTGACAGTCCTTAGAAACTTTAAGAAATAAGCATACATATAAACACATAAGTAGCTTCTTTGTTTTTATTGAACAAATAAATCAGTATTAGTAGCTTCAGCATTTTAGAAATGTTGAAATTGCTTACAATAATACATACATACTTCACATATTTAGTTATGCAATGCAGTGGTGTTCATATATTTTTATGTGTGGCTTAAGTGGCCAAATACTTTATGGGGCCACAGTGAAAGACGTCAAACCTTGGGCTTCAAAAGGCCCAAGAAGCGGATTTGTTTAATTCAGAATGAATTCATCTCACATGAAAATGACCTTTTTCCCAGATGTCTTTCAGAATTAAGTCGGTGACCAAACCGAGCATTCAGTTCTTGCGAGTGAAAGTAGAAATTATGTATATATTTAATATTATCTGCCATTCATCACTTGAAATAAATTACAGCTTTTATGAAAATGGCCCGTATATGCTTTAATTCATTCTCAGCTTGTACCAATTCAACTCCAAAATTGATTATGCTCAACAATGTAAATTAATTTCAGGCCTACTTTTTTAATCAAATGTAGTGTTTTATCACAAAAACAGCTCATTATAATAATCATTTTTAATCTTGCCAAGAGATCTGACAGGGCACTTGTCCTCTGAATGCATTTGAAGTCATTTGCATTGATCAAAGATGCGGCGAACAAATCAGTTATGATATTATGACAGACATGCTTAAAACAGATGGAAGACATTCTGCATTCTTGTTTGCATCACCCAATGAGAGCGTAAGGTAAAGATAGAACATCACAATGAAGAAGATAATGTTTCATTATCTAAATGAATCTCAACATCGCCTCTAAAATCTTCCTCTCACTTAACAGATTGAGTCCAACTGCCGCAAACACATAAATATACAGACATAAACACACACATATGACACACACACTGCTAATGAGCCTTAAATAGCGTCTTTTCCCACCTGTGACAGAATGAGCATGCCAGAAGTGAAGAGTAGTAGAAATGTGCAAACTGTATGCATTTGTTTGTGCGTGTTTGCATAACTAAAATCATCCACAGAAGTAAATCAAATGAGACCAAATCTACTTTTGGAGATAAATATTATTAATAAGTCAATATACTGTATATGTTATTGTATTTTGCATCCTTAAATGTAGCTACAATGAATATCTTGGTATTTGAATGTGATATCAGTATGGTACCTTGGGATTGCCACAGTATACTGTATGTCCAAAAACATTTTTAACCATGTGAAAATATATTTTTTCTATGGATATCAATGGTGACCGTCAATGGTTATCTGCATTCTTTAAAATATCTTCTGTTGTGTTTAACAGAAGAAAGAAACTCAAACTGGTTTGGAACAAGTAGAGCGTGAGTAAATGATAACAGAATTTTCATTTTTGTGTCAACTATCCCTTTAACTTTGAAAAAAAAAAAAAACTATGGTACATTTATTTTCTCTCATGTCATAAGAATAAAATCATAGCCAGACACAGAAGTGTGCGTGTGTGTCTGTGATATCTTATGACCCTCTCGTACGTATGCAATAAAAACAAGAGTGAAAGAAATAGAGAAATATTAAAACAAAGTCAAGGGCCATTGAGAGCTGTCAATCAAACAGGGGTTTGTGTTTACAATGAAATTTCCAGTGAGAGATTATATGTTTTCTCTATGACATATACGCACATCTTTCTCTGTATTTCTGCAGATTTAAAGATCTCCTCATGCTCAACTGATTTGCAACTCTATGAATAAGATTAGACCAGACATGATCCGAATTGCTCAGACACACATTTAATCTACATATCACTGCATTTTGCTATTTTTTTTCTTTCTTATGTGTGTGTAATTCAACACTGACCAGAACTAAATGTTTTATTCATACTGACATGTGTCCCAGCATTAACTGCAACATTCAATGTTTCAAACCAGCTTTGGGTCAAATATGGACTAACCCTAGTTTAGGGTTAAAATTTTAAATAAAAAGTGTAACCCAACAGTTAGGTTAGTCCATATTTGACCCAAAGTTAAGTTGAAACAACCCAGTATTTTTAGAGTGTTCCTTTATGCATAAACAGGTCTGTTAATACAACATTCACACAAGAAAATGTATTCCTGTGGCTCAAGTGGTAGAGCATTGCATTAGCAGTGCAAGGTTGCGGGCTCGATTCCCAGGGAACACATGTTAGGTAAAAAAGGTTAGCCTGGATGCACAGTAAGTCGTTTTGGATGAAAATTTTGGATAAATGCATACATTTAATTTAATTTAAATTATGTTCTGGGTTAAATACTCAATTTAATAAACACTAAATTTAAATACGCAGTTTACTCAAACTTATACTCAATTACTGTAAATAAACACTTTAAAAATGTTATCTATTTTAATGTATTTATATAATAATAGTTTTATATTTTAAGAAAATTAATAATTATTTAAAATAATTAAATTAAATATTTATTTCTTTAAAATACTGTAAATAAAATGCAATTAGAGTGCTAGTGTTTTGACAATTTTCATTCGGTATTTCCTACAGTAATCAATTTCTTTAATATATTTTAATGAAAAATATTTAAATTCATTTAATTTACATTTATTTATAATGGAATTATATTGATTTTAATTCAAATGTATTTAAAATATTTTGAAATATGCACTTATAATGAAAGTGTTTTGAACATTTGTAATTTATTTCCTCTATAGTATATTACAGACTGTAAACAGAGCTTAATGTATCTTTTAACTATTTCTATAATATATTTTAATTTACAAAATAAATAAATCTAATTCATTTAAAGGTATTTACAATATAATATATTTTTATTAAAACATTTATATTGATATTTTTTTAAATATCAATTTAAATAAATAATTTAAATATTTTAAATACACAGTATTTACCAGATTTTTTTTTTTTTTTCAGCTGTCATGATTTCAACAACCAAATTCTGCTGAATCTGTTCTCACCTAGATTCATTTGTTACACTGTAAGGTGAACATGATGCATATTTATAGCTAATTTTAATATGATAAGAGAGTGCACAAAGCACATCTAGATTAATAACTGCTGTTTTTGCAGTGTCATTGTATTTATTCACTATAGAGCTTGACTTGTCAGTGAAGTGCAGCACCTGTCCAGTGTGGTGTGTGAAAACAACAGCACACAGTATATAACTCTGACCTGGTAAAATCCTCATCAATAAAAATGTACTACAATATAAAAACACACTTTTAAGAGCGCCATCCATTTCCCCTTGACAAAAGCGTTGTAACCGCATGTTTAGTCAGCAGAGAGAGACTTCAACAACAAGCCGGTTGAACTTAATTGAAAAACAGATCACTCATAAAAATGGCAGAGTGCCATGCAGCTACCGTTACACAATGGAGAAGGCATTGTGGAAAGAAGCAGAGTAACACTGTTTGATATTCATCTAAAAAACTAACTGAGCTGGATTCCCATCTCCGCAGTTCTCCGTGAACGGGAAGATGATCCGAGTCACTGGATTTAAGAAAAAGACACAAGGTCAAATCATTCCCTGTGCTCAGAGCAGTGCTACAAGTGATGCAGAGAGAGAGAGAGAGAGAGAGAGAGAGAGACATGAACAAAAGTGATGGCACTGCTATGATACCACACCCCAAAAAACATGGTATTTCCATGGTACATAAAAATGTATTAAACCTATTTTAAAAATAACAACAAAACAGTAAAAAATAAAATAAAATAAACATACCATGGCACTACGATTTAATTATTTATTCGTTTATTTGTTTATTTATTGATGGCACCATGGTATAACTGAAAAATGAGCATAAATGAATTTTAGTACCATGGCATATTTTGATGTACCATTGTATAACCATGGATGTATCATGATACTGCCACAATAATTTAATATGCCATCATGCACTACAGTTTTTCTCAGTCACTTTGGTGCATTTCTCAAATCAGAAATGAAATTCTCAAAACTACTTGTATAACCTTCACATCATCTAGTCATTTGTACACATCATAAAACCAGTTTCTCATTCTTTTGAACAAGCTGTGATAGCATTCATGCAATTTATTACACACATTTATCTGCGGTTTCCTACATTATCAGTTGCTGATGTCATGTTGCTCAAGATGAACCATTTTGCATTTATTGACTTATACAATGAACTAAAGACTAGATGTTTTGAGGGGTAAGACTGTTGCGCAGAAATCTAAACATCTAGTCTTTAGTTCATTGTATAAGTCAATAAATGCAAAATGGTTCATCTAGTTGTCATAAAGTGTCAAGCACATTTTTTATTTTACACATTATGATTAGACCTTTTTGTAAATTTGGCATGAATTGTGCTTATGAATCATTTCTCGAATCATCCTTGCTATTTGCAAAAAAAGTATGTGCATTTCTCAAAACAATTTGTACAAACAGCACCACAAA